>NC_038254.2:32786408-32878360 GCF_000004515.6 Glycine max
CTAAATGCACCCCCTTCTACCTTTTTTGGTAATTCTTTTTCCGTAATGTTACGAAACTTTAAGAATTTCGTAACGACACCTATTTTCTTTCCGTAAGGTTACGAATCCTCACGAATCACTTATTTACTCTTTTTTAGCTTTCGAAGAAGTTACGGAAACTCACGGATTGCACAAAAACACCTCCTTTTGGTTTCCGCCACATTACGGAATTTCACGGATCGCGTAAGCCTGCTTCCTTTTGATTTTCGGCTTGTCTCGGGACTTCACATATTGTGAAACAAAGGATGCCAAGTATCCCAAAGCGGCCGATCAAAGGTTGCATATCATCAAGTAATAATCCCCGGACGAAATTAGGGTATGACAACACTAAAGCATCAAAGAGTTATATACAAGAACATAAGAGAATAAAAGGGAAACCGATAAAGGGGAAGTCATGATATAGCACAAGGTCAAAAGGCCTAACTCTCTAAAAAATAGTCCCCATTGGAGTCGCCAACTGTCCCATCCTGCCCTTCGGCGGGGGCGCGAAAAAAGGCCTCTCGTGTGGGCAATGGTGCATCTTCCATCGAAGGAAAATGCGTGGAGTCGCCACCAACGTTTATTCAAGGAAAACGTCGAAAAAACCAAAAAGACCATGGTCTGCGTATTTTGAAAATGAGGGTTCGGGAGTTGTTTTTATGCACGGGGAAGGTATTAGCACCCTACGCGTTCGTCATATGGGACGACAACCTCTAATCGAGTGTGCAAATCATGACTTCAGAATTTATGTATTTTCCCTTTTTATGCTTTTTTATGTATTTTTGTTGCCTTTCTATGTTTTTCACTTTTTTGTGGTCTACAAGGGTGTTTCCCTCGCTCCTACGTATTCCTCAATTGTAATGAAGAAATCAGACCTACATAGTTCTTTGCGAGAACTGAACATGGGTTAAGTTGTTTCGATCTTTTTTCGCAAGATCGATTTTAACCGAAAAAAAGTCATTTTAAGGCGTTGGACCTTTAAATGATCTTTTGATTTTTGAAAAGAGAGAATCGTTAAGGCGCTGGACCCTTTTGAACGATCTCTTGATTTTTGAAAGGAGAGAAACGTTAAGGCATTGGACCTTTAACGATCTCTTGTTTTTGAAAGGAGAAAAACATTTAAGGCATTGGACCTTTAATGATCTCTTAGGAGGAGAGAAATGTTAAGGCGTTGGACCTTTAACAATCTCTTGTTTTTGAAAGGAGAGAAACATTTAAGGTGTTGGACCTTTAATGATCTCTTTGGGTCGACAAAAGTGGGGCTTTTGCTCCTACGTATCCTCAATTGCGATGAGGAAATCAGACCTACGTAGTTCTTCGAAAAGGCAAAATGACCTTTTTGTGAGCAAATGCTTGATTTGTGAGTTGATTTTAGCCTTAGTTTCAGTTGGTTATTTCTCAACTCATTAAAGAAAACTTTCAAAATAAAATGTCTGGTTGACCCTTATTTTATTATTTATTATTTTATTATTATTTTTAGATATTTTATTATTTTATTATTTTTTGGTTTTTAACTGAGGCTACTCGATTGGATTTTATTTTAATGGCGATTAAATGAGATTACAAAACAAACGATCGGTTAAAATTCATTTAAACATCGATTAAGTGAGTTTACGGCTCAAACGATCAGTCGAAACTCGCTTAAAACGAAGAAAAGAAACACCGAAAGTAGAAGAATGAAGATGAAAACATACAAAGCAAGAATAGACCCCTAAGGGTGCATAGAATGAATTCAAAGCTTCAAAATAAAAAACTAACCGGTTGAAGATCAAAGAACGACGAAGAATGAACGAAAAATGGCAAAGAACGTCCACGGAATCGATCACGCAAACGTCTCGAAAGCATTACAGAAGCAACTCAGCTTGGATTTTCTCCTTCTTTCTTCTTCTCTTCACTAATTTCAAGTGAAAAACTCAGTGCAAAAAATGCTGAACCCCTTAAACTCAGCCTCCCTCCCCTATTTATAGCAAAAAAAAAAAAAAAGGGTTGCTCCCTGATGAAGTTTCTTGAGTGCACCTCCCAAATTGATTAGTTCACCCCCTCCAGAATGTTCTAGATGGGCCCAGATGGGCCCAATTCTAGTTACACCCCCAGTTTGATGAGTGCACCACCCTTTAGAATGTCCTAGATGGGCCCAATGCTAGTTACACCCCCCAATTTGTTGAGTGCAACCCCCTCCAAAATGTTCTAGATTGGCCCAGATGGGCTCAATGCTAGGAACACCCCCTAGTTTGATGAGTGCACCCCCATTTTTTGTTTTTGGCTGATTTCTTTCCGAAACATCATGAAAATTTACGAATTACACGGCAACGAGTGTTAAGCATCTTAAATTGGTCAGCCAAAGTCCGCACGTTGACAAACAATTGTCCCTGGACGAAATTAGGGTATGACATCATCCCTTGAAGAATTTGAGTCAAGATGCAAGGGGCCAACCACCTTAAGAGCTATTGGACTAAGATGCACTCCAAATTGAGTTAATCACCAAAGAGAGAACAACCACCATAATTAAGGTAGGTTTGTTCTTATTTTTGGTTTCAATACAAACCTAGGTGCTCATATGGGACACCTTAGGTTTGTCATATTTTTTGGTAGGAGTAATCAACATGAAAATATAAAAAAAAAATGTATGTTTTATTGCATTACTAGCCTTAATTTTTTAAATAGTGATGAAGGGGTTCCCACGAACCCTAAGAAAATAAAGGTCATTCCTGAGTGGCTAACTCCACCAAGTATATGGGAAATTTAGGGCTTCCATGACTTAACAAATCCTTACAAAAGGTTTGTCCTATATTTTTCTATACATGTAGCACCACTCATTGAGTTGGTGAGGAACCATGTTCCCTCATGAGAAGGTGCCTAGGAAAGGGGTTTTTAGATGCCACCCTACTCTAACATACTCAACACCACTAATATATATATGTTTTTCTTCTTTTTATAGGTATTGAGGGAAGAAGCCCGGAGTTTCAAGAACCTTTGGATTTGAGGTCAAATCCTTTTCAAGGGGGAGAAGATGATGCAATCCTACCCCGTAATGGCAATGGATAAAAGACTCTAAGAAGGTTGGGCCAGAGATATAGGAGAAGGCCCTAGGGTTCTCATGAGCCTTAGGGTAGATTTTGGGCCCATGGGCTAAGTATGAGCCCACTTTTCTTTGTAAGTATTAGAATAAGTTTTCCTTCTTTTTGCCATTTTAGGTTTGTAGGGTACCCTACTGTCGCAACCTGCCCTCTGGCGGGGGGCACGAAAAGGCCTCTCGGACGAGCTAAGGATGCGTTTTCCATTGAGAGAAAATGCGTGGAGTCACCACCAACATTTATTTGAGGGAAACGTTAGAAAAACCAAAGAAAGGCGATGGTCCTGTTGTCGTAACCTGCACTCCGGCGGGGGCACGACGCGAGACTCGATGGTGCGTCTTCTAATGAAGGAAAAATGCGTGGAGTCGCCACCAACATTTATTCGAGGAAAATGTCAGAAAAACCAAAATGGAAAAGTCGAAGGTCTGCGTATTTTGAAAATGAGGGTTCGGGAGTTGTTTACACATGGGGAAGGTATTAGCACCCCACGCGTCCGTCACAAGGGATGGCAGCCTCTATGGTCATTGAAGGCACGTAATGACTGAAGACATTGTCGTCTTTGAAATGCAAATGATGGTCATTGTCGCCTTTGAAGGCATGCAATGACTGAAGACATTGTCGTCTTTGAAATGCAAATGATGGTCATTGTCACCTTTGAAGGCAGGCAATGACTGAAGACATTGTCATCTTCGAAATACAAATGATGGTCATTGTGGCCTTTGAAGGCATGCAATGACTGAAGACATTGTCGTCATCGAAATGGAAAAGAGGCAGATGCTGTGAAAGTTTTCCCGAATGCCTAAATGGGCTTGGATGTGCGCATAAATTGATAAAAGAGCATCTTTTGGAAACATTGGGTTGGTTTAAATAGGAAAAATGAATCTTAAGCCTTAGTGTTACATGGCTGCAAAACTTGATGCTTGAGTGTCCACATGGGTGCATGCATGATCAGTTTTGTATAAATTTCCAAATCGTCATTGTTATATGCGTGTCATGGAAATAAATGTGGGGCATTCTCTTTGTCCTTGAACCGTTTGCCAAGCAAATACCCTGACATACGTCACGTTTGGCCTTCCGCAAGCCAATTTGAGCCAAAACCTCAATCCTTCGGCCATAAACCTTGACCCGGGATAGGAATTTTTACCCTGGAGCTCGACAGAATGAACAGAAGGCGTTCCCCAAAAGAAGTTTCATTTACTGTTAAGTTGTGAAGGTGCTTTGAAGAGCAAAAGTAAAAGTGAAAATCCCCGATCAAAGATCAGAGGAAAGCAAAAGAAAAAAGAAAATTCCCAATCAAAGATTGGAGGAAAGCAAAAAGAAAATGAAAAATTTCTGATCAAAGATCGGAAGAAAGTAAAAGAAAAACATACAGAAAGGTCGTTGGACCAAACAATGTCTGAATAATGTATGGAATTGTCACCAGCAAGAAAGAAAAGAAAAGCAACCATGACTTGAGACGCTTGAAGTAGTCCTCTTCTTGGTTACCAACCGAATCTTTGTGCCCGCGTCTCTTTCGCGCCGCGCTAAATGAAAAAAATAGAAAAGGAAAAGGCCAAAACTTTCAAAGCCAAATTTCCCACCAAAAACACCATTCCCTGAAAAAGTCCTGTTAAATCCATGATTGCGCATGTTATCTTTGATAGGAAATGATTTGCAAAGTCAAGTCATGACATATCTATGGTTCGAAATTAGGATGAAACACTTGCTTGTGTGAGATTTATACACTTTGAGTGATTTTCTTCTATCTTTGTTGGACCCAGTGTTTTCTCTAAATGGTCGTTTAGAAACAAAATGCTAATATCCTAAATCTCATTTGTGGTTATGAGAAAATTCTATCAGCCTGTTTCCCTTCCTCAAAGGGCGCATTGTTTTCTAAAAATATAGGTTGCTCTGATCGGCTAGAAGTTTATTTCTTTGCTAAAGCATGTTTGTCTTTTAGTGAAAGAACATCGAGACTACTTTAGTCTCACCTTTGCTATCCGAAGACGACAAGTCCGATAGCGCGTGGAGACACCTCATGGTTATCCGCACCTTCGTCATCCGGAGACAGCAAGTTCGATGACATGCGGAGACACCTCATGGTTATCTACATCTTCATCATCCAGAGACGGCAAGTACGATCACACGCAAAGAGCAATATGGTCATCTGCTCCCTTTGTCGAAGACCTCAGTGTCTTTCGACAGAGACTAAATTAGTCTCACCTTCGCTATACGGAGACGGCAAGTCCGATAGCACGCGGAGACACCTCATGGTTATCCGCACCTTCGTCATCTGGAGACGACAAGTCCGATGACATGTGGAGACACCTCATGGTTATGAGAGTTTTGAGAGTTTTGAGAGATTTTGCTGTGTGAAGATCTGCAGAGACCAGAGCTTGAAGAGGAAGTTGTTCTGAGAGCTTGACATGAGTTTGTGAGTGATTGTGAGATCCTAGAGGTGAAGGAGAGATCCTCACCACTTGTATTTTTGCAATCTTTCATCTTGTTCTTCTCTTTGTTGTAAAGGAGGCTTCCTAGTTATGGAAAGTGTGAATGTATGTATACATGATTTTGATGAAGTCAAAAGAAGAATCAAACAAGGCTTATTTGCTTCAAGATTAATACAAGATTGTTTCAACAAACAAAGCCTTGATTCAAGATTTCTTCAACATCAAGCCTTGCCTCAAAACGAAAAGGTTTCAAGTCATCCAAGGCCCATGTAATTGATTACCAAGGCACATGAAAATGTGTAATCGATTACACATCATATGTAATCGATTACCAGAGACTCTCACTAATGCTGTAATCGATTACCAGAAAGGATTTTCAAGGAATATCGCCAACAGTCACATCTTATCATTTGGATTTTGAATGGCCATCAAAGGCCTATATATATGTGTGTGACTTGGGATGAAATTGGTAGAGAGTTTTGCTTGTTCAAAATGTCTTATCCTCTTAAAAGGAAATGAGAGAGATATTCCAAGAGAACTTCATTGCCAAATGCTCTCTCAAAAGAAACTCTCGGGCAAACACTTGCAAATCCATTAAGAGTTTCTCCATGGACTTCAATTGTAATATCCTTCTCTTCAAGAGAGAATTCTTCTTTCTTTCTTCTCATTCAAAGAGATTGTTTAAGGGACCGAGGGTCTCTTAAGTTGTAAGGAATGTTGAACACAAGGGAAGGGTTGTCCCTGTGTGGTTTAGACTTTGTAAATGGATTTTTACAATGGGAGTAGAAAATCTCAAGTGGGTTGCTTGAGTATTGGACGTAGGCACGGAATTTGCCGAACCAGTATAAAACTGTGTTTGCATTCTCTCTTCCCTTATCTTATTTATTTTGTTGCAATCAATTGTGTCTTGCATGTTTAAAGAACATTATTAAATTGATTGTTGCTTCTTCTGCATTCTGAGCCTATCTCTTTTAGAAGGGGGTTAAAAGTTTGTTAGTGGAAAATTGATTCACCCCTTCATAAGTTATTGAGGCCACAAGGTCCAACAAGTGGTATCAGAGCAAGATTCTTGTATAAAGTTTAAAAACTTCAAGAATAGATATGGCCTCATCTAACTTATGTTCAATGGTGAGGGTTATCATCATTGGAAAACTCGAATGCAGATCTTTAAAGAAGTAATAGATTTAAAGATATGGGAAGCCATTGAATTTGATTCCTTTATTCCCATAATGGTAGAGAGAAATGCAACTACATAAAAAAAAAATTGAGAAGAAAGAAGATGATGATGAAAGAAGAAAGAAGAAGATTCCTCCTTAGCCCCAAAATGCTGAATGCGATCAATCTAGGCACATGAGATTCAATTGTCCTGTCTTCAAAAGAAGAATGAAAAATCTGACAAGAGGAATTTCAAAGAGAAGAAAGAAAACAAAGGATACATCACTTGGGAAGATAATGTCATAAATTCTTCAAGTGATTCAGAGAATAAAATCATAAGTTTGAGTATCATGATGAAAGACTATGAAAACGGAGAAGAGCAAAGTCGATATATTGATAGCAATTTCTCCAAACACATGGCATGCATCAAAGCTTATTCATATTTCTCCCCAAGATAAGTGGATATGTGATTTATGAAGACAACAAACAAAGGCCATATTTCTCCCCAAGAAAAGTGAATCTCAAGAAAAGTGAATATGTGATTTATGGAGACAACAAAGGCCACTTGATCAACAAGCCCAACAAGTGATATCAAATGATACCAACAGGTCACTTGTCTTTGATTGATTACTTTTGATGCTTGTTTTCTACTTGAGTTTAGCTATTCTTGATGATTGTGATTGAATTTGATTGATTGTGTTTGATGATTGATTGATTGTGTTTTTTGATTGATGTGTTTGTCTTTGCTTGATTGATATTCAATGTTTGTTAGTTTGATTGATTGATTATATTTTATATTTGATTAATTGTGTTTGATGATTGTTCTTGATTGAGTTTTGATTGTCTTTGATGGTTGTTCCTGATTGAGTTTTTGATTATTTTAAAGAATCTATTAAACTTTTCAAATTAGTTTCATATTTTAAGAAAACTATTTCAAATTTAGAAAAGGAAATTTTGAAATTGAAATTTGAAATTTGAAATTTGAAAAGTTAAATTTGAAATCTGAAATTAAAATTTGGAAGTTGGAAGTGGAAGTTACTGGAAGTTAAAGTTGGAAGTGGAAGTTGGAAGTTGGAGATGGAAGTTATTGGAAGTTGTTAGCTGAAAATGGAAGTTGGAAGTTGGAATTTGAAATTTAAAAATTAAAATTTAAAATTTGAAAATTGAAATTTCAAATTTCAAATTTGAATATTTTTTTGAATAGAAATTATTGTGTATAGTTAGTTGATTGTTAATTTAATTAATTTGATTTGAAATGTTTGATGATTGATTGTATTTGATTGTGTTTGATTAATGTGTTATTGTACTTGTTTTTGTGTGATTAATATTGAATGATTGTTTTAATGCCTTTTGGTATCCCTTGATTCTCATACATTGCAACAAGTGGTAACATTTTTTTCTCCTCTCTATTCATGATTTGTTTTTGATGTTGACAAAGGGGGAGAGATAGATAAAAGATATATGAAATCTTTATGAGACATTTTTTTATATATGAAATCTCTGAAATCTTCAAATGTCTCATATAAGCAAACATTGCAAATTAAAGGGGGAGTAAAACTATATACAAATGGATATTTTCTTGTTGTTGTTGCTCTTAACCTACAGGTGGTTGTCATCATCAAAAAGGGGGAGAATGTAAATCATGCAAGTTTTGATGGTGTCGAGAAGAAATCACATGTTTGTCATCATCAAAAAGGGGGAGAATGTGAATGTATGTATACATGATTTTGATGATGTCAAAAGAACAATCAAACAAGGCTCATTTGCTTCAAGATTAATACAAGCATGTTTCAACAAACAAAGCCTTGATTCAAGATCAAGCCTTGCCTCAAAACGAAAATTTTTCAAGTCATCCAAGGCCCATGTAATCGATTACCAAGGCACATGAAAGTGTGTAATCGATTACACATCATATATAATCGATTACCAGAGACTCTTACTAATGCTGTAATCGATTACCAGAGAGGATTTTCAAGGAATATCGCCAACAGTCACATCTTATCATTTGGATTTTGAATGGCCATCAAAGGCCTATATATATGTGTGTGACTTGGGATGAAATTGGCAGAGAGTTTTGCTTGTTCAAAATGTCTTATCCTCTCAAAAGGAAATGAGAGAGATATTCCAAGAAAACTTCATTGCCAAATGCTCTCTCAAAAGAAACTCTCAGGCAAACACTTGCAAATCCATTAAGAGTTTCTCCATGGACTTCAATTGTAATATCCTTCTCTCCAAGAGAGAATTCTTCTTTCTTTCTTCTCATTCAAAGAGATTGTTTAAGGGACCGAGGGTCTCTTAAGTTGTAAGGAATGTTGAACACAAGGGAAGGGTTGTCCTTGTGTGGTTCAGACTTTGTAAACGGATTTTTACAAAGGGAGTGGAAAATCTCAAGTGGGTTGCTTGAGTATTGGACGTAGGCACGGAATTTGCCAAACCAGTATAAAACTGTGTTTGCATTCTCTCTTCCCTTATCTTATTTATTTTGTTGCAATCAATTGTGTCTTGCATGTTTAAAGAACATTATTAAATTGATTGTTGCTTCTTCTGCATTCTGAGCCTATCTCTTTTAGAAGGGGGTTAAAAGTTTGTTAGTGGAACATTGATTCACCCCTTCATAAATTATTGAGGTCACAAGGTCCAACAGAAAGCTAAAATCCTCTGTTGGATCTTCCCTATAGGTACTTGATGTAAATATCTTTTTATTTATTTAATGATGTTTTGTGGTTTCTCTGTGTTATCAGCTTTTCATTCTATTATGCCTTTACCTTGATCACGTAGATGCATGCTTTGTTAGGGTCATTCAACAGTGGAAACTGGTCTAATTCTGATGACCTTGATAGGATAGGACAAAGTTATTGTACTATCACGAGGAATCGGGGTGCGATAATTTAGTTGTAGTATGTTTGTCTTAATTCGGCCCTGGTTGAGTTTAGTCCAACAAGAGGAATCTGAGGATGATGCTTGATCAGGATTCGGCTAAACTATCATGAGGAATTGGGGTTTAGCATCTCAGGAGACACCATAGGAACACATGAGCATTGTTAGATAGAAAATATCCTTTTACCATCAGGCACCTATTAGGAAGACCAACGCATTTTCTACTTGTTTTTACACATCATTTCTCTCGCGTGATTTTCCTTTTTGCATAGATAGTTTACATACCTGTTCATATTTACACTTAGATTTTCACACTAGACACCTATTTACTGAAACAACTTACCAAGTAACACAAGTTCTCCGAGAATTCGATACTCGGTTCTTACCATTTTATACTACTTGTGCAATCCGGTGCACTTGCCGGAAGCGAACAAAAATCAGACAGGTTTGTTAAAAGTTTGAAATCTGACAATGGCAGGGAGTATAATAGTCAGGAGTTTAAAGACTTCTGTTCAGAACATGGGATCAGAATGATCAAGACAATACCAGGAACACCTGAGCAAAACAATATTGTAGAAAGGATGAATAGAACCTTGAACGAGAGAGCAAGGTGAATGCGGATCCAATCTAGCTTTCCTAAAGCATTTTGGGCAGAAGCAATAAACACAATAACATATCTCATCAATAGAGGACCGTCAGTTCCTTTAAATTACCAGTTTCCTGAAGAAGTATGGTCTGGAAAGGAGGTAAAACTTTCACATTTAAGAATTTTTGGTTGTGTTTCATATTTACTGACATACTCTAATAGTAGAGATAAATTGGATCTGAAGGAGAGGAAGCGTTATTTTATTGGTTATGGATCTGACATGTATGACTACAGGTTTTGGGATGACCAAACCAAGAAAGTTATCAGAAGCAGGAATGTTACTTTTAATGAGAACTTATTTTATAAGGACAAATTTTCTGCATAATCTACATGTGCAGGTAAACTGTCAGAAATTTCTGAGAAAGCAACACTTGAAGAAATTTCAGAAAGTGATGTAGGCAACAGAAACTAGAGTACAGGCATAGAGGTTGAGTCAGAACCATCAACTCCTCCAAGAAAATCTAGCAGAATTTCAGTACCACCAGATAGGTATTCCCCTTCATTGCATTATTTGTTGTTAACTGATGTTGGTGAGCCAGAATGTTTCAGTGAGGCTATGCAGGGGAATGACACTATTGAGTGGAAGCTAGCGATGAAAGATAAGATGACATCCCTTCAGAAGAATAAGACGTGGTCTTTAACTAAATTGCCAGAAGGAAAGAAAGAGTTACAAAATAGGTGGGTCTATAGGCTAAAGGAAGAATCTGACGGTAGAAGAAGATACAAGGCGAGACTTGTGGTGAAAGGGTTTCGGTAGAAACAGGGAATTGATATCACAGAGATCTCCTTTCCAGTTGTAAAGATGACTACCATCAGAGTTATTTTGAGTATTGTTGCTGCAGAGAATCTTTACTTGGAGCAGCTAGATGTTAAAACGGCATTCTTGCATGGGGATTTAGAGGAAGACATCTATAAGACCCAACCAGAAGGTTTTGAAGTGCCAGCCAAGGAGAATCTTGTGTGCAAGCTTCACAAGAGTTTATATGGCTTGAAACAAGCACCGAGGAAGTGGTACACGAAGTTTAATGAGTTTATGAGCAACTCAGGAGTCAATAGATGTGACATGGACCATTGTTGCTATGTTAAGAAATATACCAATAGTTATGTTATCCTTGTCGTGTATGTTGATGACATGTGGATTGCAGGATCTAGTATGACATAAATTAACAGGTTGAAGTAGCAATTGGCAGAAAACTTTGAAATGAAGGATCTTGGTCCAGCTAAATGTTCGGACGCGGCAAGTGCACCGGATCGCGCAAGTAGTATAAAACAGTAAGAACAAAGTATTGAACTCTCAGGGAACTTGTGTTACTTGGCAAAGCTACTTCAGTGAATAGGTGTCTAGTATAAAAAGTGATGTATTTACTATGAACATGTGTGTAAACTAACTCTGGAAAAGGAAAATCACGTGAGTAATGATGTGTAAAGACAAGTAGGTAACACGTTGGTCTTCCTAATAGGTGTCTGATGTTAAAAGGATATTCTCTACTTAAGAATGCTTATGTGTTCTATGGTGTCTCCTGAAATGCTAAATGTAACATCCCATTTTTTTCATAAATAAATTTAAAAAGTTTTTTAGTAAAAATAATAAAAATAAATAAATAGAGTAAATAATAGGTCGTAAATGCCCCTAGCTATAAATAGCAACATGCTAGGTTTTTCAGACTGACTCCTCAGCCTCCTCTGCCTCTCATTTTCATTTTTCCCCTTCTCCTCTCAAAACCCTTTCTTTTTCCCGCAGCTCACTAAACCTATCTCAGAAAAATGACGATCGCGGACTCATTCACCGTTGGATCGTCGTGAACTTTAAACACCAGGTTTACAACCCAATTCCGAGAATTCTCACCGTTGGGAATTTCAAAATCATGTCTGAGATTATAGGAAAACCCTTCGCATTGTAGCCTTTTAATTTCCCGTAGAAACCCAAAACTGTCTCGGTAAAACTATGATCCCGGTTTCTTTAACCGTTGGATTTTCTTGTAATTTGGATATGTTGTTGGAAATGAAATTGCGCACACTTCCACCGTTGGGATTTGGGAGATAATATTAGTGGAGGGAGAAAAAGGAATCGCATGAAGACAGTACAAGTGGAGGTTTCAATCTCTTCTCCGTCTCTCTGACGTTTGGGAATTCTATCGGAGCAGTCGGAGGAATAACTGAAGGAATCTTAGGGAACCGCTGGAGATGCTGCTATCGCTGGCTGAAGACACGTGAGTCCACTCAGAGAAAAGGGATGAGTTATTCACAATTGGGGATTAGTGAGAACATGTGTAGGGATCCGTAGAGATATCAATTGGAATGAGTTTTGAGGTATTTTTGCAATTTTCATTTTATTCTTATAATTATTACAGTGAATTATATATGTTTGACAGACCAATTGTTGTGAAATTGATATGCTATTGTGTTGAGCGTGAACCCTATAAATCGAGCATTTTTCTAATTAATATGAATTGATTAAATAAAGTAAGGAAAAATTTAGAGAGAGATATTGATTTTGTATTTTCTCTTTTTCTTGCTTTTTTTAGGTTTTTATATATAATTTAAAAAATTAATATCGTAATTGAAATTGACCAAAGTGTTCATATAATTATTTAGAATTTGTGCATTGAAAGCTTACTTTGATATTTGTGATTCAATATGATGTATGCTAGCTTATATATATAGAGGTAGTTATTTATATTAATAATTTATGTAAATAATATTGTAGAGTGCTATAGTATGATTCCAAAAATTATTAAGTGTTGGAGTGTGAGAATATTATGATTAAATTTGATGAACATGTGTGTGTTGTACCTTATGAATATCATTAGGAATGTTATGAGATGGTTGATGTGATGTTATGAGATGTTAAAGTGTGGACATGATATTCGATTATGAATAAGTGAATGTGTTTAACACTTGATGTTACATTAATTATATTGTGAGTTATGAATTATACAATAACCCGACCAGTGTTTCTGCGCAGTGTTAAAGAGAAAGTGTAGGTTCCTAGTTAGGAACCAGTGTTAAATTGTAGCGCAATTTTGTTAAACATGTTTGAAACATGAGTGTGAGGTCGTGGTATTGTATAATTCATGAGCAGTGTTTATAAATGAAATATGTGATGAATTATGGAATAATATGTTGCCTTGAGATTATAATATTGTTATTGAGATTGAGTAAAAGTTTAAAGTATAACATGTGTTGAATTGTGAGATACATGAAACATATGATGGTGGATTGTGACATTATGAGATGTGAAATTGTGAATGAGTTTTGGTTGTAAATAAGTGTGTGATTAACTCTTGATGTGACATTATTTGTGTTGTAAGCTGTGAATTGTACAATAACCCGACCAGTGTTATCTTGAGAAAACTGTAAATGCGCAGTGTTAAAGAGAAAGTGTAGGTTTCCTATTTAGAAACCTGTGTTAAAGAGAAAGTGTAGGTTTCCTATTTAGGAACCAATGTTAAATTGTAGCGCAATATGTTGTACGTGTTTAACACACGTGTGTGAGGTCATGGGTATTGTATAATTCACAAGCAGTGTCTGTGTGCTAAAATGATTTTAGGGGTTGGACCTGAATCAGGAAGGAGAGACCTTGATGGACTCTTCGGAGTGTAGGCCTTGGGGGTCACCGGGTTTGAGTGCTCCTTTAAGCCTATGCTGATCCCATATGATTGGAGCATTCTCGCAAAACATCGTGACCCTGACTGGTCTCCCTATGATCTTACTTAGTGAGAGTGACCTGACAAACCTATTGTGTGGTGTGTCTTGTTATGTACTCCTAAGCGCCCCAGGGTGGTTTTTCACTGACATGGTACCACATTGCATATAGGCTTGAGTCTTAGCATAACTGTCTCATGCGCTTGCTAATAGTTTATTATGAAATTGATGTGTTATTATGTCTTGATCAGAGCATGTGATTCTTGTGTAATGTGATTGATGATTGAAAAGTGAACTTTGAATGACAAAGTGGTGGAATTACGTGTAACTAAGTTTTATTTGGTTTATATGATATGTATATTTAGTTGTCTTATTTCTCTATTAGTTAGGAATGTGATAACTCACTCTCCGTGTGTTGTTTGTGTTTGGATCCTGTGATGATCTTGAACTTTGTGTTCGAGGGAGCAGATGACTAGGTGAATTGCTTTAAGGAACCATGTGCTGAAGGACGTCGGGACACAATGCTCTGATAGGATGTGGCATTGGGGTATAGAGTTTTATAGACGACCTTGTTTGAGCCGAAGTGAATTTATTATTTATTAGAAAAATTTTATGATGATGTTAGAAAGGTGAATGTGAGTTTGCTACCCTCTTGAAAGGCTTGTATTTAAATATGTTTTAAAAACTTGAATTAAGTTTAATTTTTTTAATTATTTCTTTTATTATTAGTACATATATGTGTGGGGTAGAGGGTGTCACACTAAACCCCGATTCCTCATGATAGTCTAGCCTAATCCTGATTAGGCATCTTCCGCAGATTCCTCTTGTTGGACTAAACTCGACCAGAACTACATTAAGACAAACATACAACAACTAGATTACTGTACCCCGATCCCTCGTGATAATACGATAAACTAGCCCCGTCCTATCAAGTTCTAAGAATCATACTAGTTTCCACTGTTGAATGATCCTAAAAACACATGCATCTACGTGATCAAGGCAAAAGCATGGTAGAATGAAGTTCTGATAGCACAGTGAACACACAAAACATCATTAAATAAATATACAAGTATTTACATCAAGTACCTACAAGGAAGAACCAACAGAGGATTTAGCTTTCCATAACTGGGAAGCTTCCTTTACAACAAAGAGAAGAGAAAGATGAAGGATTGAAGAAATACAAGTGGTGGGGATGTCTCCTCCACCTCTAGAACATCACAATCACTCACAAACTCATCTTAAGTTCTCAGGACGACTTCCTCTTCAAGCTCGGTTCTCTACAGGTCTTCACACAGCAAAATCTCTCAAACTCTCTGGAACTTGGACCTTTCTCTCTCTAGAAAACCCTAGACATGTAGAAGCTTCAAGAAAAAGCCCAAACTCCAGTTCAAAATCTGATTTCAAGCTTAAATAGGTGGCTTTGTTCGCGCTTAGCGCAATTCTAAACCTCTTAGCGCTCATTAGTGGATTTTAGCTTAGCGCGTGCTTTTCTCGCTCAGCGGATGGACTGAAGCGGTGCGCTTCGCTGGATGACCCTTCGCTTAGCGCAAATGCACAACTCATCCTTCTTCCAGATTCTTCCTCGCGCTCAACTGAGGAGTGTTGCGCTCTGCGGATGGCTCGCTAAGCCAGCATATTGGCTTAGCGAGAGGGTGAAAATCAACACTTCACAAACTTGCCTAATTAGCCTAAAATTGAGAGAAAACGATCATTAAACACACAAAATGGACATACTAAGTATTTATTACCTATCTTTAACAAAAAGTAATTTCAATACTACAAAACAACCATAAATTGTAGGAGTTTTATATGATTTACACAAGTTTTATACACAAAAGTTAGTCGTATTCATCGATTAACACTAAACAAATCCTTGGTATGAGAATTCTTAGAAATAGATCAAAAGGAATTTTGAAGCTGTCTCAGGAGAAATATATACACAAGTTGCTTGGCAGGTTCTACCTTGAAGATTCTAAGACCAGGAATACCCCTTTGGGATCTCATTTGAAGTTTTCAAAGAAGCAATCTTTGTAGACAGATGAAGAAAAATGTTACATGTCAAGAGGATCATATGCATCAGCAGTTGGGAGTTTGATGTATGCTATGGTGTGTACTAGACCTGATATAGCACATGCAGTGGGAGTTGTCAGTAGGTTCCTATCAAATCCAGCAAAGGAGCATTTGGAAGGCGTAAAGTGGATACTCAGATATCTGAAGGGTACTTCAGAGATGTGTTTGTGCTTCAGAAAAAGTAATCTCACTTTTCAGCGATTTTCAGATGCAGACTTGGGAGGAGATTTTGATACCAAGAAAAGCACCACAGGCTACATTTTTACTTTGGTAGGTACTGCTGTGAGTTGGAAGTCTAAACTTCAAAATAGAGTTGCTCTCTCAACCACGGAAGCCGAGTACATAGCTATCTCAAAAGCAGCAAAGGAAATGATTTGGCTAAAGAATTTTCTCAATGAATTAGGGAAAGAACAAGATAATGCTTCAATGTTTAGTGATAGTCAAAGTGCTATAAGTCTTGCTAAGAATCCAGTCTTCCATTCTAGATGCAAGCATATTCAATTAAGATACCATTTTATCAGGGAGTTGATAAATGATGGAGACTTATCTTTGTTGAAGATCTTAGGATCAGAGAATCCAGTAGATATGTTGACTAAAGCTGTTACAACTGATAAGCTGAGGCTTTGCATTGCCTCATTTGGCCTTCAAGGATAATTGAAGATGAAGGCGCTACACTAGGTAAAGAGTCGATGAACTCATTGCTTACAAGGAGTTGCTAGAATTTAGAACTTAGACCCCAAGTGAGAGAATTGTTAGAATTTTGTGGTCTTAGTCCCACATTGCTTGGATTGTTAGAGTTTTGTAGTCTTAGTCCCACCTCACTTGGTTTGTAAAAACTTGTGTCTCATTAGTGTTATATATAGAGACACCTTGTAAGCTTTTATATGTGCAAGTAATAAAAGTTCTCCTAGTGTAATCGTGGACGTAGGCACATACATTGTATGTTGAACCACGTTAAACTTTGTGTCTTTTCTCTCTTCCCTTTATTTCTTTCTCTTCTTACCATGTGGAAGAGACTCACACTTGAGGGGGATATGTGTTGGGTTTCAAGTGTGAGGTGAAGTTCCACATCGGGTAGAAGTGGAAAGGTTGAGCACCATATAAGTGAGGAGAAGACCCATCAACCTGAACCTTAAGGTTTTGGGTTAGAGTGTGATGCCAGGTCTCCTTATGTGGTGGCTCATGGTCCACAAGTGTACCCCTCGAATCTTCCCAACAATTGGTATCAGAGCTGATGGTTCGACTTGGCGACCGGCTCAGACAAGTGAGATGGCGGCGATGGATCCTTAGCCTTGGGGATCCCTTATATCGAAAGTCCTCCTAGCGGTGAGTCCAGGTAGCATGTCCCGCAGATGGAGCGGCGGTGCAAGTACCGCAGGTATGACTATACTCGTGGATGACTTCTGCTTGAGGGGGAGATGTGTTGGGTTACAAGTGTGAGGTGAAGTCCCACATCAGGTAGAAGTGGAAAGGTTGAGCACCATATAAGTGAGGAGAAGACCCATAAACCTGAGCCTTAAGGTTTTGGGTTGGAGAGTGCTGTCAGGTCTCCTTATGTGGTGGCTCGTGGTCCACAGGTGTACCCCTCGAATCTCCCCAACAATTAGTTTAATTAGGTAGATTACATGGGCTTAATGAAGGCTCATCCCTTCCTTCTGAGTAGTCATTATATATATTAGTGGAAGTTAGTTAGTTAGTTATTTCACTTTGTAAAAAACAAATTTAGTTACTTGTTGTGCAAGTTTTAGGATCAAACTATTTTCTCTCTTTTTCTTTCAACTGTTATTCATTCTTCTTCCTCTTTTCACTTTTGTTTTTCCTTTCTCTTGCTAAAATTTTTTGGCTTTTCTATTGGTGATCATCATGGAAGGATAAACGCTTAATCAATCCAAGGATCCACTCCAAGCAAGGCTGTACTCGAGTTTTGGTTTAATATTTCTAATTTTTGTGAATGTTCATGTTTTTCTTCAATCCTATTTTTTATTTTTATGATTATGGTTATGCTTTGGATTAAAAATGGATTAGGTTATGGATTCATTTCCTAATTTTGAAATTTAATCACAAATTATTTGGATGTTTTTCCAACCTAATTTGCGATCCCAAACAATTTAGGGATTGATTCAATTGAACTATCTCTAATGCATTTGATTGAAGTTTCACATTCTAAATATCATTCGTAGTAACTGTGATAGTTCGATTTGAATTGGTTTGGTGAATTGGACTGATGCTATTAAACTTGATTTGTATTCTATTTTGTTTTGTTTTGTTTCTTCATCTTTTTTTTTTGTGTTTTCATATTCTTTTACAGTCGCCTACAAACTACTCGATGAAATTCCCCCTTGTTGTTTATAAGTGAATGAACATAGGAACCAAATTGAATCATATCTCTGAGTCGACCTAGGTTAATCTTGTGCTACAAAATTTTCTAGTTTTATTTGTTTTAAAGCGATTCGACAATCATTATCAAAATTGGCGTCGTTGCCAAGGATATGGTTCATTGTGTGCCAACCTTGATTCACTCATAACTGACATTAGTATTGTGTGCCAACCATGAATCAAGGAAACAACATGTCGTGGAAATGATTACTTTAGGCTTAAGTCACAAACTCACCCGGGCGAGTTCCCCTTGCACAAGATGGCTTTTTCTATAAATAGCCATGCAGGGGAAGAGGAAAAGAAGATACCAGTAGCCTGAAATCAGTAGAAAAACATAGAAGAAGAAGGATAAAAGGAAAAGTGGAACCGAGGCGGTGTAGAGTTGTGACAGTGGATCACTTCCTTCGTCATTTCTCTTGTTAGTCTTGTGCTCTGCACAATGATTGGTTTTTCTTAAGGATTGGATTTAATCTTTGTACCCTTACGTATTCCTTTTGATATTATATATGTATTAACCTTTTCTACTCATTGTTGGTAATTTCATTCTACTCTTAATGCTTGATTCTATTTAGTGTCATGAAATTGGATTTTAAGTGAAACTGGAAAGTAATCTTAGAATTTGAACTGAATGATTTTCTTCTAAAACAAAGTGCTCAATAGTCAAGATTCAAGATGTGTAAAAAGAATATTTTTAAATAAAGAAGTTATGCAAAACAATTTTTTTTGTTATAAAAGGTATTTTTTTAGAGGGAGTTTTTCTTCTTCTTTTAGAGATAGTTATACTTACTATATATATATATATATATATATATATATATATATATATATATATATATATATATATATATGAACAAAAATAAGTAGTTAAAATTACCACAGAAGTTACATTCTAGAAGGTATGAATCTAATCCAAGGAATTGGTGCTAGTATCATTCCCAAAGTTCTGGATATAAATCTCTTAGATGAAGTTATTCAGGTAGCTCTCAACAATAAAACATTGGCATTCAATTTTCAATTTTGATCCAAAAATTGGCTACTTCCTTTTATTTAAATTGATCTCTCTCTTTGTGATATGAACCCTCATGGCACAAGGGCTGACTTAGGATCGTCTAGGATTAAACCTTGATGGAAAATGCGGAAATTGATTAAGGAAAGGATGGAAAATAAGGTGGTTAATTTCGTGGGTCTTAATAAGGTGGTTTCTGGCATAAAATGGATGAATGGGATGGTAAAACGTAGGTTAAGTGGTGGCTGGACAGAAATATAGAAATGGCAATAACGGAAGCTACAGGGCTCCAAATGAGGTGATTCCAAAACGAGGTGAAAGGTCTCGTTTTGAAATTCAATTTAGGCTCAAGAATCACTTAATTTGAGTGTGTAAAATGGGAGTTATGGTCACGAGATAATTTTGGACAGAGGTGGATTTTCTGGAATTGTGGTTTGAAAGAACAAGGGTGGAGATGATTGGAAGGAAAGAATCACTCTTTCCAGCGAGGGCAACACACAAAGGTTGTGAAAGTCCTTTGATACAGCTAGGGTGTTCTTGAATCACTCAAGAATTTAGGAGAATCACTCTCACTAAGATAAAAGAGATAAACTCTAATTTTCTGAATAAAACTCAACTTGTGTTTATTGATAAAATGGTTCAGCTTATATAGAAGCTTTACAGCAGATTTTAGTAATGACCCACTAACCTAGAATTAAAATAACTTAATGCCATTAACCTAGGGAATTAAAAAAAAACTTAATGGCTGAGTGTAACTGAAATTGTGGCAACCAAAAGTCACCCCCAACAGCCAACAAGTCAGCCACCATTTGGTCTCCCAAAAGGCTGATGCCTAGGTTGCCAATTGGGCCCTTATTACAACTTGAACTAAACCTAACTAAAGCCCTTTTAGTTGATTAACCCAAAACATATTTTTGGTCAGCCAACTTTACAAGGATTGGGCCATTATTTAGACAAACTAAACACTCTAAAATTGAGACAAAGTGGTGTCATTTAGTCCTCCATTTGGGCCATGATACAACTCACAACCTTGGACTTTTCTCCTTGAAACTTGGGCTTGTATTCAAATAGTATGGACAGCACTTGTTGAAGGGCTTCCTTGGCTTTCCTTGCTCTAGCCCTTGTCATAGGTCCTCCAAGTCCTTCAAGTGCTCTTGGTCATGTCCTCATCATTCTCTCCCTCTTGAGAAGGATTTGTCCTCAAATCGGATTCTCCATCTGTATCAAAAAGAGATAAATCAGAGACATTGAAGGTGGAACTAACATTATACTCACCGGGCAGCTCAACTTTGTAAGCATTGTCATTGATTCTTTCAAGCACTTGAAATGGTCCATCTCCCCTTGGTTGAAGTTTTGATTTCCTCTGTTCCGGAAACCTTTCTTTTCTCATGTGCACCCAAACCCAATCTCCGGGTTCGAAGACAACCTTCTTTCTCCCTTTGTTGGCTTGTTTAGCATAGCTTTTATTTTTCCTCTCAATTTGATCTTTGACTCTATAATGAAGCTTCTTCACATAGTCCGCCTTTGCTTGACCTTCTTTATGCTTAAAAACAAAAACATTAGGCATAGGCAAAAGATCAAGAGGAGTTAGTGGATTAAAACCATAAACAACTTCAAAAGGAGAACAATTAGTGGTGCTATGAACAGCTCTATTGTAAGCAAATTCAACATGGGGTAAACAAGCTTCCCAAGTTTTTAAGTTATTCCTCAAAACTGTCCTACGCAAAGTTCCCAAAGTCCTATTAACAACTTCCGTTTGCCCATCGGTTTGTGGGTGACAAGTGGTTGAAAACAACAATTTAGTGCCCAACTTGCTCCACAAAGTCCTCCAAAAATGCAAATCATCAAGCCTAGGTATAGGATGCCTATATTTAATGGTGATGTTATTAAGGGCTCTACAATCAGAACACATGCGCCATGTCCCATCCTTTTTAGGGACCAAAATCACTGGGACAGCACAAGGACTCATACTATCTCTTACCCAACCTTTGCTAATGAGTTCATCCACTTGTCTTTGAATCTCTTTGGTTTCTTGTGAATTACTTCTATAGGCTGGCCTATTGGGCAAAGAAGCTCTCGGAATGAGATCAATTTGATGCTCAATTCCCCTCAAAGGTGGTAGTCCACTTGGCACATTTGGTGGAAACATGTCATGAAAATCCTGCAAAAGAGTTTTAACACTAGAAGGCACTTCAAAATCATCAAAAGTGTTAGTGGTCAAAATCTGATTTTTGCAAAACAAGATATAGAGTGACTGTTTAGCACGAAACAACCTCTTGACCTCACTTTTTGTGGCTAAATAGCTCTCCCTCACTTCAAGTGTTTCACTCTTCTTTTGTTCACTCTTTTTCCTCTCAAGTGTTTCCCTCTTTTTCTCACTCTCAAGTGTTTTGCTCACCTTTTCTTTTTCTCTTTTCTCTTGAAGAAGTTTTTCTCTCATTTTCTTTTGATCCTCACACACTTCTTGTGGACTCAATGGCTTGAGCACAATCTTTTTGTCTTGGTGCATGAAAGAGATCTTGTTGGTGTAACCGTCATGATTGGCTCTTTTATCAAATTGCCATGGTCTCCCCAACAGTAAGTGACTGGCCTCCATAGGAACAACATCACAAAGTACCTTATCATTGTATTTCCCAATGGAAACGTCCACTTCAACTTGCTGCCTCACTTGCACCTTCCCATCCTTACTAAGCCATTGAAGTTTGTATGGCCTAGGATGTGGTTTAGTAGCTAAATTTAGCTTTGACACTAATCTAGCACTAGCCACATTGGTGCAACTACCTCCATCAATGATCACCATGCACACCTTGCCATTGATTAAACATCTAGTGTGAAAGATGTTTTCTCTTTGGCTCTCCTCCTCATGCTTCAATTGACCACCAAGTAACCGCCTAATCATCAACAAATCTCCCTCCGGAGTCTCCTCTTCCTCTACGTACTCACTCTCCTCTTCCTCTTCAACATCAGATTCACTTATATATTCTCCATCTCTAAGAACCATGGACCTTTTGTTAGGGCACTCATAAGCATAGTGTCCTAGGCCTTGGCACTTGAAACACTTCACATCTCTACTCCTTTTAGAGGGTTCCTCTTGGGACTTTGAGCCAGTTTTTGATGGGATAGGTGTGGAACTACTAGAAGTAGCAGCCCCATCTTTCTTACCTTTGTCTTTCCAACTAGAAGAACCAAAGTTGGTAAAACTCCTCTTAGCCACTCCCTTCCTTTTTAATTGTTGCTCCACTTGGATTGCTTTGTGAAGCAAATCATCCATTTCAACAAACTCCTGCAGCTCAACAATATCACGGATATCATTAGTCAAACCATTAAGAAATCGAGCCATAGTTACCTCCTCATCTTCTTCAATATTTGCTTGAATCATGAGCACATCCATTTCCTTGAAATACTCCTCAACCCCCTTGTTGCCTTGGGTTAGTTTTTGGAGCTTGAATTTCAAGTCCCTTGAGTAACTAGCCGGCACATACCGCTTCCTCATGATCTTTTTCATCTCTGTCCATGTATCAACCATTGGCTCTTCATTTCTTGCTCTCTCCTTTTGTAGCTTGTTCCACCACACAAGAGCATAGTCGGAAAACTCCGTGGCGGCAAGCTTCACCTTCTGGTCCTCCTCATAGTTGTTGCATGAGAAAACATGCTCTATTTTCATCTCCCACTCCAAGTAGGCCTCCGGATCATTCTTTCCTTTAAATGGAGGAATGTTGAGTTTAATACCATCAATTCGGTTTTGTCTAGGAACACCATCATTCCCTCTTCTCCTCCTTTCTTCTTCATTATGATCTCTATTCTCCATTTGATCCAACCTCTCATGGAGCGCATCATCTCGTTGTTTCATTAACCTCTCCAAATGTTGCATCAAAGCTTGCATTTGGAATTGCGAAAGCCCCACTCCATCATTAGGATTAGTACCTGACATCTCAAACAAACAAATCAAACGTAACAAGACAATTATAGTTGCTGTTTGAATACCTCACCCACTCAAGTGTATCACACAATTATGGCTTTTCTCTAATGAAACACTCTTGCCTTTTACCACTCTAATTCCCCTTGAGTTCTTAGGCAATTCAAGAGATTATGGCCACAACAAAGAACAATTCACCAATATGTGTAAGGTAAGGCTAGAGAGACAAGGAAAAGGTTAACCAAGAAAAAGGCTAACAATGTTTTTAGGCACAAATGAAGGAAATAAAATTCAGAATTTAGGAATTCAAGTAACAATCCTTCATGCAACCAATATATTACCTTAAAGAGATTTTTTTTAAAGTTCTTCAAGCATGAACCATTCAGCCCAATTTTTTTTTTTTTTTTAATTTTGCTTATACGAAATTCTGCTTTTTTTTTTTTTAACAAAGAGATCAAAAGGCTTAACTTTTGCAATGGTTCAGCCTAAAAAAAAATATATATGAATAAGAAGGTAATATAAATGGCAAAGAGAATAAAGAAGGATGTTACCCAATATTTCCAGCAAAGGAAGTGTTGATCCTAGAACCGGAGCTCTGATTACCAAATGATATGAACCCTCATGGCACAAGGGCTGACTTAGGATCGTCTAGGATTAAACCTTGATGGAAAATGCGGAAATTGATTAAGGAAAGGATGGAAAATAAGGTGGTTAATTTCGTGGGTCTTAATAAGGTGGTTTCTGGCATAAAATGGATGAATGGGATGGTAAAACGTAGGTTAAGTGGTGGCTGGACAGAAATATAGAAATGGCAATAACGGAAGCTACAGGGCTCCAAATGAGGTGATTCCAAAACGAGGTGAAAGGTCTCGTTTTGAAATTCAATTTAGGCTCAAGAATCACTTAATTTGAGTGTGTAAAATGGGAGTTATGGTCACGAGATAATTTTGGGCAGAGGTGGATTTTCTGGAATTGTGGTTTGAAAGAACAAGGGTGGAGATGATAGGAAGGAAAGAATCACTCTTTCCAGCGAGGGCAACACACAAAGGTTGTGAAAGTCCTTTGATACAGCCAGGGTGTTCTTGAATCACTCAAGAATTTAGGAGAATCACTCTCACTAAGATAAAAGAGATAAACTCTAATTTTCTGAATAAAACTCAACTTGTGTTTATTGATAAAATGGTTCAGCTTATATAGAAGCTTTACAGCAGATTTTAGTAATGACCCACTAACCTAGAATTAAAATAACTTAATGCCATTAACCTAGGGAATTAAAACAAACTTAATGGCTGAGTGTAACTGAAATTGTGGCAACCAAAAGTCACCCCCAACAGCCAACAAGTCAGCCACCATTTGGTCTCCCAAAAGGCTGATGCCTGGTTGCCAATTGGGCCCTTATTACAACTTGAACTAAAGCCCTTTTAGTTGATTAACCCAAAACATATTTTTGGTCAGCCAACTTTACAAGGATTGGGCCATTATTTAGACAAACTAAACACTCTAAAATTGAGACAAAGTGGTGTCATTTAGTCCTCCATTTGGGCCATGATACAACTCACAACCTTGGACTTTTCTCCTTGAAACTTGGGCTTGTATTCAAATAGTATGGACAGCACTTGTTGAAGGGCTTCCTTGGCTTTCCTTGCTCTAGCCCTTGTCATAGGTCCTCCAAGTCCTTCAAGTGCTCTTGGTCATGTCCTCATCACTTTGTCGAAGAGTGACCTCATAGTTTGTTAATGTTTTATATGAATGTACTAGAATAATACATGAAGATTGTTATATGCACAATATGGAATAGGGGAATTGAATATTCGTTTAGTAATTATGTATTGAATGTATTTTTCAAAAATTTCCAATTGTATTTGATTAAATTGTTATATGCCTTAAAGGACTAGTATTTTTTTCAGAAGTAGTAATACACGGGTTGTTATCTTCTTGGGAAATATATTTCTGTTTCTTATGACGTGAAAGCATAAAAGGATTTAGATTAATCAATTAAACATAGTAAGCAAACAGATGCAAGGAAAAAAAGAGAAGATGATTAGTTTATCATTTTATTTCTCGATATGATAACTGAACAGGACAAAATCCAAATTTAAGCAATTTGGACTTATTGAGCAAAATTCGTTAATGAACTTTCGAAAAATCCATCTTAAATCAAGAAAATAGACTTATTAAATTAGCATGCTCAGCCTAAATACAACTTTTCATTGTTTTTACTTTTGAATGAGCAAGCAAATCAAAGTAGGTAGCCTCTTAGTTAAGCTTTCCATTTTGGTACCATTTTGGTATAAGACGAGACTTTTGCATCTCAAAGTTTACTATGCCATATCTATTTTTTGTGTCCAGCGCAATATACAAGGCTATTTTTTTCCTTTTAGAGGTTGAGTTGAAGTTGTGTCTCATTTGGAGCAACCATTTAAAGATGTTTTATAGTCTTAGAACAAAATTTATTTAGTACTATTAGTTTATTCTGCTAAACTGTATGAAAAACTTCATGAAAATAAGCCAAACATCTTATATGTATCAAATTAAAATGTACAAGCAGTGTAAACGTTGTTTATGTTTTCTACAATCTCAAATTATGATGTATGGTAATTTTATAATAATTATATTAAAAATCATAGGATGATTTTTGGTTAGTTCATAGTATAAAAATCTTTTCACTTGAAGTATAAGGAAATTAAACTGATCAATTTATTTTCACAAGTTCTTCTGAAAGGCCCCTTAATGCAAAAGACACCAATTTTGTCTTTTTTATCAATTACAAAAAAAGAAAAAAAAAACAAATCTCAATATATCATGTGACTAACTGCATTCCCTTTAATTTTCTCTTATTCTTGTTTCTAGAGTAGGCACAATACTTGAAAGAGATACTAAGAGAGGCATACTCTCATCCTACTATTGAAGGGATTATAATGTTTTTTAGTCCAGCTAAAGCTTGTTTCAACGACATGAATCTAGCCTATAAGACTTTCAAAAACACTCCAACTGGAGATGTTGTGGACAACCTGATTCAAGATTGCAAAACTGTTACATATCCTCTAGCCTATGAGACTTTCAACGACATGACTCTAGCCTAATGTTGCTACAACAGATAACATAGGAATTGTACATATTTCACTGCACCATGGAGATTATGATGTAACTTTTATACATCTTCTAATCCACTCCCCTATAATGCTGAAATTAAGTGTAAAGAAAGATTTAAACAATTGGACTAAAGTAGAGTATATGTCTCTTTTAATTCCGAAGCAATCATTTCCATGTTCACTTACATACTCAAAGATAAAAAAAGGTGATGCAACTAATTTGGGAGAGATGTTGCTATTAGTGGCACATATGACAGTGACTTGAAAAACATCTAAACCAGTGAACCAAAAACAAAAATTATACCAAAATATGGTAAGGCTCACAATATCCACTACCGGTTCAGGCACTTTTCCTTCTCTCATGAGTCATAATATCACTTATCACCTATTTCTTTTATTTAGAGAGTGATCTAACAAGAGAACCAATTAGGCTTGACCATACTAAAATTTCTTGAATCATTTATATATGCTTCATATTATTTTTAGCAATTACGGAAACAAATTTTAACAATCTCAAAATCTATTAGTTATAATTGTTCATTGTTTTTCTTAAAATAAACTTAAAGTTTCTCTAAGAAAATGCTATCGTAGGTTATAATTAAGTAATTTCCTTGCTCTCAAAGAATCATTTATCTTGCGCTACTCACCATTCTCTGAACAATGTATAAAGCAACAACATATAATGGTGTAAGCTTGCTTGTGAAGCTTCTATGTAGGCTGGATCTTTGAGCTTCAATGAGGTCCTTCAATGGTGATTTTCCACCATGGAGATGCAGCGGAAGATAAAGGAGAAGAGGTGAGAGGAGGCGTCATCCACTAGGGAATAAGCCATGGAAGAAGGAGCTTTACCACCAAGAGAGTGCCTTGGAAAAGAAGCTTAGAGAGGAAGCTTCAATGGAGGAAAAGAAAGAGAGAGAGGGGGGAGCATGAAATTGAAGGAGGAAAAGAGGGAGAGAAATTGAACTTTGAAGTGTGTCTCTCAAGACTCTCATTCATCAAAGTTACAACAAGTGTTACACATGCTTCTATTTATAGCCTAGGTAGCTTCCTTGAGAAACTTCCTTGAGAAGCTTCCTTGAGAAGCTAGAGCTTAGCTACACACATCCCTCTAATAACTAAGCTCACCTCCTTGAGAAGCTTCTTTGAGAAGATTCTTAGAGAAGCTAGAGCTTAGCTACACACACCCCTCTAATAACTAAGTTCACCTCCTTGAGATGAGAAGCTAGAGTTTAGCTACACACACCCCCTATAATAGCTAAGCTCACCCCATGCCAAAATACATGAAAATACAAAAAAGTCCCTATTACGAAGACTGCTCAAAATGTCCTGAAATACAAGGCTAAAACCTTATACTACTAGAATGGCTAAAATACAAGGCCTAAAAGAAGGAAAAACCTATTCTAATATTTACAAAGAAGAGTGGACCCAACCTTGGCCCGTGGGCTCAGAAATCTACCCTGAGGTTCATGAGAACCCTAAGGCCTTCTTTAGTAGCTCTAGCCCAATCCTCTTGGAGTCTTCTATCCAATACCCTTGGAAAAGATTTGACCTGAAATCCCGAGATTCTTGATACTTTGGGCTCCTTCCCTCGACACCTGTAAAAAGAATAGAAACATATATATTAGTGGTGTTCGCTATATTAGAGTAGGGTAAGGTTTGAAAATCCCTTTCCTGGGCATCTTCCCATGAGGGAATGTGGATCCTCACCAACTCAATGAGTGGTGCTACAAGTATAAAAAAATATGGGACAAACCTTTTGTGAAATTTTGTTAAGTCATGGAAACCCTAGATTTCCCTTATACTTGGTGGAGTGGGCCAATCAGAAATTACCTTTATTCTCTTAGGGTCCGTGGGAACCCCTTGATCACTATTTAAAAAATTAAGTAAAGTAATGTAATAAAACATACCTTTTTCTGTATTTTCATGTTGATTATTCCTACAAAAAAGTACAACAAACCTAAGGTGTCCCATATGAGCACCTAGGTTAGTATTAAAACCAAAAATAAGAACAAACCTACCTAATGAGTCCCTATGTACACTAATCATGAAGATGTTGGGTGCATGAGTGATTTTACACAAGATGGTTACAACACTCAACACATTTATCATAGCACAAGGATTTAAGCTCTTATGAATCAAACCCTCATCCAACAACTTCTTTACTTGAGGAATAACCTCAAGCCCAAGAGGTGTGACAGTGCTAACAAGTGTCTTTTTACAAAGAAGAATATGTGGAGGTTGTCTAAGAAGGGAAATTTCTTTAATTTTTGTCTTTATTGCAAAATGACTTTCCTTCTTAGCTAACCTCTTCGAGGAGACAATTACCTCCTTACACTCCTCCTTAAACATTAAAGGTTGTCCTTCTTCTTGGGGAGATATTTCTTCACTAGATTCTTTCTCTTTTGCTTCTTCACTTTCACTAGAGGAAGGTGAAGAAGTAGTCTCAGCTTGGCTACTATAAATTTCTTGGCCCCTCATAATCATGGTTTTCTTGGTGGGGCATTGAGAAGTAATGTGTACTCTTCCAAGACATTTAAAGCACTTTATAGAGCTAGTCTTCTCTTGCATACTAGCCTTAGGGGGTTGCTTTTCTATTGTCTTCCCCTTATCATCTTTGGGCTTAGAAGGTGCCTCCCCTAAGATTCCTTGACCTTGGTCTTTCTTTGGATATTAGTGAGAGCCATAAGATTTTGAAGTAGACTTCCTTTTAAGTTTTTGCTCTACCTTTATTTCCCAATCTAAGTAAGCCTCTACATTGTCCTTCCTATGGAAGTATGGAAGGTTAATGTAAGCCTCTTGAGGCTTTCTTTCCTTTTCTCTCCTATGCGAATGAGGTTTAAGATGTGACCTATGTCTTCCTTCATAATAGTCACGAAGTTTTTCACTTAGGCTCTTGCAAGAGTCATGAGTACTATAGGAGGCATGTTTTTCTTTTCTTAAATCTTTTAGTATTTTTCTTCTTTCTTCTTCCCTTACTTGTTCCCTTTCATCTTGATTTATTTCTACCCTCTCTTTTCTTTTTTCTTTTCTTTCTAGTTTTTCTTTCCATAACTTGAAGGAACTCAATTCATCTAAGATTCTAGATAGAGGGTCCTTATGACTAGTACCCTCACCATTAACACTAGATGAATGATGATTTATGTTGGTTCCTAAGTTGTGGTTCTTTCTTGTTAGGGGATTGCAAAAGGTAAAAGTTAGGGTTTAAAAGAACTCAAGATAAGTGTGATAAGCAAGAAGAAAGTATTATACAATAACAAGATAAAGTTAGTGAGACTAGTAAAGAAAATAAGCTATGTAAAGAAGCAAGAAAAATTATAGTGCAAGAGATGTAAACTAGGCGGATCCTAAGAGTGTTTGGATGACCTCATTTAAGGTTCCCAACAAAGCACTCACTATCCTAAGGGAAAATTGCCTAAAATTATTACACACAAATGGAAGTAGGGTGACCTATTGGAGGCTTCCAACTTACTTCCAATGAAAGGCCTTTTTGTTACAAAATTTGAAAGTAATAAAGGTCAACATACAAGTGTCCAATTACAAATAAATTGCCAATTACAAAAAGGTCCTCAATTTTGGTGGCTATTCTCTCTTTAGTGTTTCACTCAATTTGGAGTGTTTCTTATTCCAATAGCTCTTAAGGTGGTTGGCCCCTTGCTTCTTGACTGAAATTCTTCAATGGATGACACCAATCCTCCTTTCCAATTTCCTATATGGCAACTCACAAACAAGGAAACAAAGAGAAAAGCAATAACCAAAGACCAAAAAATGAAATGAAAGCTAAACCAATAGAGTTTTAACAAGACAAATTTTCAAGGATTATTCAACAATTAAAGCAATGAAAAGGACATAGAAGCAATCTAGGATTCAAAGAGAAACTTAGAATGGCTCTAGAGTAGAGCAAAAAAACTATAAAAAAACTCAAAAAACCTCTAGTTTTGACACTTGTTTTCACACTAATTTTCAATTGAAATTTCAGAACTAAGATTTTTATAAAATAGGCACCAATTATAGAACAAATTTTGAGCCAAATCAACAAGCACACTTCCCTTTCACTTTTTTTTTCCTGGATACTGATTTTTCTGCCAATTTGTGTGATTTTTCGTATTTTTTTATTTTATCAAAATTACTTGGTTATTTTTTTTTTATTTTTTTCCAGATGTCTAGAAAATTAAGTAAAATTTTCAGCTCAAAATTCACAATGAACAATTCCCAGTAATTTTTACAAGTTCGTATGTTGAAGCTGTCAGCACCAACAATGTTGATTGCCTTGGGCTTACTTTCAACCTTCCTATGTATGTTGAGCTCACTAGGCTTGTTTACCACAATTTTAGGAGTTCAATATTCACTTAGGATCAAAATTTCAGCATCAATTCAATCACCAAAACTCAAATTCACAATAGACACAATCATAAGGAAACCTAAAAGTTCAAGAAAAGGTTCACAATCAAAGACTCTCTAAGAATTTTGCATGAACATGTTAAGGACTAATTAACATGCAAGATTTGATTCAAATCAATTAATAGGCTAAAATAATTTCATAACTCATGAAAAAATTAGTTAGATAAAGAAACAAGAAAAATAAAATTCAGCACAACATAAGAAATCTTATGTGACAAGTTTCATGACTGACAAAACTACAATAGGTGAACAAGTCACTCTAGATTTTTGAGGTTTTCTTCTACTTTAATTTTTTTGTAAGAATTTTATGGTTTAGGTTTCAGCCACAAAAAATAGCAAGACAAAAGTCAAAGGAACCTAAACTCACACAATTCATGGTTTAAGAACAAGAACAAGAAATTTGAACCATAGAAAATTAAATCTAGCTTCTATAGCAAGTTTAATCGGTGGAAATTATAAAGAATCATGTTAACAACATTTAGCACAAGACATGTGAGGAGATACATGGAGAAAAATGAAGAAACAACAATGGAGGAGAAGGTAAAGCTGAAAATTAATGGAGGTTTAAGGAGCACCTACTTGAAGCTCTTGTGCTCTGATAACCACTTGATGTAAGCTTGCTTGTGAAGCTTCTATGTAGGCTGGATCTTTGAGCTTCAATGCGGTCCTTCAATGGTGATTTTCCACCACGGAGATGTAGCAGAAGATAAAGGAGAAGAGGTGAGAGGAGGCGCCACCCACTAGGGAATAAGCCATGGAAGAAGGAGCTTTACCACCAAGAGAGTGCCTTGGATAAGAAGCTTAGAGAGGAAGCTTCAATGGAGGAAAAGAAAGAGAGAGAGAGAAAGAGAGAGGAGGGAGCACAAAACTGGAGGAAAAGAGGGAGAGAAATTAAACTTTGATGTGTGTCTCACAAGACTCTCATTCATCAAAGTTAGAACAAGTGTTACACATGCTTCTATTTATAGCCTAGTGTCGCAACCTGCCCTTCGGCGGGAGGGTGACGCGTGACTCGCGGGTGTGTCTTCCAAGAAAGGAATACGCGCGGAGTCACCACCAACGTTTATTTGAGGAAAATGTCAGAAAAACCGGAAAAGACGTACTCTACGAACTTTAAGTGAAAGGTTCGGGAGTTGTATTTACGCACGGGGAAGGTATTAGCACCCCCGTGTCCGTCACAGGGACGACAGCCTTTAATCAAATGTGCAAACATGACTTCAATTTGTGTTATCTTCCCCTTTTTCACGTTCTTATGTCTTTTATGCCTTTTATATAATTTTTTTTATCTTTTTGTGGTCGACAAGGGTGTTTCCCTTGCTCCTACGTATTCCTCAATTGTGATAAGGAAATCAGACCTACGTAGTTCTTTGAGAACTAAACGTTCGTTAATTTGTTTTTATCCCTTTTTGCAAGATATATTTTTGTTGAATGAAAGGTCTTTTAAGGCGTTGGACCATTAAACGATCTTTCGATTCTTTTTAAAAGGGGAGAAAACATTAAGGCATTGGACCATTAATGATCTCTTATTGTTTTTGAAAGAGGTAACAAAGCTACGCGTTGATTTTAGGCTTTAGAAATCTACGTTTAGCCAAAAAAAGCGAAAAAGACCATTTTAAGGCGTGGGACCTTTAAAAATGGCTTTTTAGGTGATGACAAAAATTTAATTTATGAATTGATTTTTAGCCTTAGTTTCACTTTGGTTATTAGTCAATTCGATTAAGAAAGAAAAATCCCAAAGAAAAACGTCCGATTGATTTTTTTGATTATTTTACTAAAAGAAATTTTTTTGATTATTATATTATTATTTTGCTTCTTTTTTGGTTTTAAACGTGGTTACGGCATGACCGAACGGTTGGATTTCATTTTAATAGAAATTAAAAGATGTTACAATACGAATGATCGGTGGAAATTTATTTTATTTTTGATTAGGCAAGAAAATGACTTAAATAAATGACTAAAGCACATCAAAAGGGGGTACGGAAAGTAAATGAAATAAAAATAAAAGCACGCGAAACAAATGAGGACCACTAAGGGTACATAGAATGAATTGAAAATTCGATTTCGGGAACTTACCGGTTGAAGACCGAAGAACGACGAAGAACAGCGGAAAATCTTCGCGAAATCACCCATAGAAACGTGTCGGAAGCGTTACGGAAGCGCCTCGGCTTGGATTTTCTTCACGGAAACCACTTTTCTCACTAAATTTAAGTGATCCTCAGATACCAGGAGGGTTGAACATTTTTGTTCTTCCCTCCTCCCCCTATTTATAGGAAAATGAGGGAGGAGCTTGCCACCCAGCTCGCCCAGGCGAGCTAGGTTGCTTCCTCTAGATGGCACCGCCTTCTAGAGGAACTTCCTGGAAGGCCCAAGTGGGCCTGGTTGCTATTTGCACCCCTCTATTTACTAAATACACCCCATGCCTTTTTTTGCTGATTCTTTTTCCGTAACGTTACGGAACTTTATGAATTACGTTACGATACTGGTTTTCTTTCCGTAATGCCACGAAACCTTACGGATTACGCAATCATCCCTTCTTTGGCTTTTGGAATGTTACGGAACTTCACGGATTGCGCAGCAATGCTTCCTTTTGACTTTTCGGCATGTTACGGAACTTCACGGATTGCGCAACAATTCTTCCTTTTGACTTCCGGCATGTTACGGAACTTCACGGATTGCCTAACGATGGGTGCCAAGTACCTCGAAGTGGTCAAACGAGGGTCGCATCCCAACAAACAGATGGTCCCCGGATGAAATTTGGGTATGACAGTTGCCCCTCTTTACTTGTCTTTTATTGGAGATAAAAGGGAAGTAAAGATAAGACACTAATTTCGTTCGAGCGAAACACCATTCGGCCAGTGAATCTCCCTGCCAGCGGAACCTGCAAAAATTTGAAAATAATCAGTACCGACACATCATCCTGATACTGTCGAATTCGTTCCTCCTGGTTGACACAAGGCGCAGAATGACCATAATTTGTCTCTGGGTGCCCTCGGACACGATCGAGCTTGGGTGGCATGGCGCAGAATGACCATAATTTGTCTTTGCATGCCACCGGACATGATCGCCTCTGGATGGCGAAAAGGTGTAGGGAATGACCATAATTTGTCTCCGCCTACCTCTCAACTCACTGTCCGTGAATGACAAAGGGCGCAGAATGACCATAATTAGTCTCTGCGCGTGTATCACTCGACTTGTTGTTCCTTAATGATAAAGGGTGCAAAATGACCATAATTTGCCTTTGCGAGTTTATCACTCGACTCGCTGCTTCTGAATGATAAAGGGCACAAAATGACCATAATTTGTCTCTGCGTGTTTATCACTTGTTGAGTCCTATAGATAGCAAAAGCGTGTGGATGACCATAATTTGTCTCCGCGTGTCATCGGGCCCCTCGCCTCTGGATGACAAAAGGGCGCAGAATGACCATAATTTGTCTCTGTGTGCCATCGGACACGACTGTGTCTGAATGGCAAAAGGTGAGCGGAATGACCATAATTTGTCTCCTCATGTCATCAGGCCCGCCGCCTCTAGATGAAAAAAGACACAGAATGACCATAATTTGTCTCTACGCGCCATCGGACATGATTGTGTCCGGATGGCAAAAGGTGAGCGGAATGACCATAATTTTTCTCCGCATGTCATCGGGCCCGCCGCCTCTGGATGACAAAAGGGCACAGAATGACAATAAATTGTCTCTGCGCACCATCGGACACGATTGTGTCTGAATGGCAAAAGGTGAGCGGAATGACCATAATTTGTCTCCGCATGTCATCAGGCCCGCCGCCTCTGGATGACAAAAGGGCGCAGAATGACCATAATTTGTCTCTGCGTGCCATCGGACACAATTGTGTCTGAATGACAAAAGGTGAGCGGAATGACCATAATTTGTCTCTGCATGTCATCGGGTCCACCGCCTCTGGATGACAAAAGACGCAGAATGACCATAATTTGTCTCTGTGCGCCATTGGACACGATTGTGTCTGGATGGCAAAAAGGTGATGCAATCCTACCCCGCAAGGGCATTGGATAGAAGACTCCAAGAAGATTGGGCCAGAGATGCAAGAGAAGGCCCTAGGGTTCTCATGAGCCTTAGGGTAGATTTCGGGCCCATGGGCTAAGTATGAGTCCACTTATCTCATTACATATTAGATTAAGGTTTCATTATTTTTGGGCCTTGTATTTAGGGCTCCATAATGTAGGTAAGGTACCCTAGAAATGTAGGATTTTTCAGCCCTTGTATTTTAGGGCACCTAGACTAGTTTTTGTATTAGGGGTAGTTTTGTAATTTCACATGCATTAAGTGAATATTTGATGTGTGTTGGGAAATAAATTTAATTGAATTGGGAGAAGCCCAATCCAATTAAATTTTAGAGGGGGAGGTGAGCATTTGCTTGCTACACCCCATTGCCACATCATATAGTCACACTTTGTGCATGTGCTTCATGTTTTACATGTCTCATGCCACCTAAGCATACTTAGTGGAGAATCTTGGACTTGATCTTCAATTAGTGGGTTGAACCATAGCTAAAATTCACTAATCATAATTAGTGAAATTTTGGCTCCAAAGTTTGGCTCCACAAATTCAAGTGAAATTTGAATAGAAATTCAAATTTCCCTCCAATTTTGTGTGACACTTAGGCTATAACTAGAGGCCTTGTGTGTGCATTTTTTTCAACTTTGATCATTTGAATATTAACTTCAGATTTCAGAGCTCTTTTAGAGCACAAAATTTCGTGCTCTTCTCTCCCTCTCCATTCATTCATCTCCTTCTTCCTCCAAGCTCTTATCCATGGCCTTCTATGGTGGTGAGCTTCTTCTAGACTCAAAGGAATCCATTCCGTTGCCATTTATCTTCCAAGAAGCAAAGGAATCCATTGATGAAGAAGATCCTAGGCCTACAAGCTCCAATGGAGCTTACATCAAAAGGTGAGCGGAATGACCATAATTTGTCTCCGCATGTCATTGGGCCCGCCGCCTCTGGATGACAAAAGGGCACAGAATGACCATAATTTGTCTCTGCGCGCCATTGGACACGATTGTGTCTAAATGGAAAAGGTGAGCGAAATTACCATAATTTGTCTCCGCATGTCATCGGGCCTGCCGCCTCTGGATGACAAAAGGGCGCAGAATGACCATAATTTGTCTCTGCGCTCCATCGGACACGATTGTGTCTGGATGGCAAAAGCTTAGCGGAATGACCATAATTTGTCTCCGCATGTCACATGACCCCAGGGGTCAGTATGACAGAGATTGTGGGGCGGCCGACAAAAGCGAGGCTCTTGCTCCTACGTATCCTCAATGAGGAACTCAGACCTACGTAGTTCTGGATAACTTGTGAGACTAAAATAGTCTCGGTGTTTTCTTCACTAAAATGTGATCATGCTTTAGTAAAGAGACAAAACTTCCAACTGATCAGAGCAACATATGCTTTTTGGATGAAAAACAATGTGTCTACCGGGGAAGGAGAGTATGCCGATGAAATTTTCTCATAACCATAAACGAGATTTTGGACGTTAGCATTTCGCTTCTAAATGACCATTTAAAGGAAACACTGGGTTCAACAAAAATAGAAGGAAATCACTCAAAGTGTATCAATCTCACACAGGTAAGTGTTTCATCCTAATTTCGAACCATAGATATGTCATGACTTGATTTTGCAAATCATTTCCTATCAAATCAAAGATTACATGCGTGATCACGGATCAATTTGGCTTTTCTTGGGAATGGTTTGTTTTTTTTGGTGGGAAATTCGGCTTTGAGTGTTCTTGGCCTTTTCCTTTTCTGTTTAGTTTAGTGTGAGGTGAACAAGTCATCGACGCACAGGATTTTGGTTGGCAATCAAAGGGAGAGGACCACTTTAGATCGTGGTTTCCTTTCTTTTTTTTTGGTTACTTGGTGACAATTCTATATTGTTCAGATATTGCCTGGTCCAAAGACCTTTCTGCACATTTCTTTTCTTCCGATGTTTGATCGGGAATTTCCTTTTTTGCTTTCTCCCCCTCCTTGATTGGGAATTTTCCTTTATTTGTTTTCTTCCGAGGGCAAGGATTGACATTCTCACCCTGGGCCAAGGTTTATGGTAAGTTGGGATTTTTGGCTCAAGGCTTGTAGAACGGCTGGACATGGTATATGTCAGGGTTTGGTTTAGTTCAGGGCTAAAAGGGATGTCCCACATTATTTCCATGACACAAATGCAACAATGATGATTAGGAAATTTTATGCAAAACTGGTCATACATGCACCTACGTGGACACTCAAGCATCAAACTTTTATGGTCATGTGATACTAGGGCTCATAATTCATTTTCTCTACTTTAGTCAACCCAGTGTTTCCAAAATATGTTCTTTTATCAATTTGTCCATTCATCCAAGTCTATTTTTAGGTGTTCGGGAAAACTTTCACAGCGTTCATCCTTCAAGTGTATACACATTTTTTTCAAAAACTGGTTATGATCAATGAATTTTTTCAAAGAAAAGTTGGAAGTTATCTCTTTTCACAAGCATGTTGTTTTCTAGCTAGACAACTTTTTATTTTTATTATTTTCTTTTCTTTTTTCTTCCTTCTTTTTCTTTTCTTACTTGCTCTCTTTTCCTTTTCTTTTTTTTTTCTCTTTCCCTTTTTTAAGTTATTTATCATTTATTCATTTTTTTCCTTTTTCTTTTTCTCTCTAAAAGATCACGCGGACGGGGGTGCATACTACCTACTTACGTCTAACCACAAGGTAAACGAAAAGAACGCACAAAATGGTAAATCGCAAAAACGGTGACAAAATAACTGAGAGCCATAACGCCAAAAATTTCTAACAGAAACGAAAAATAATAATAGTAATGTTAGTAACCATTAGACAAAAACAGAAAATAGTAATGTCAACAGCAATATAGACAATAATAGAAAACGTCACTAGCAAACTAACAGAAAAAATGTCAATAAAAAGGTGCGGTGACCTCGGTCACGTGGCTCCGCTTGCTCCCAAGAAACCGAGCAAGTCCGTTATCTCCTCATCCATATGGGCCACCTCTGCATCGGCGGGGGATCTTGCAGGCGTTTCCCCTGTATGGGCCTCGGGCCAATCTCCGGGCCATCCAACCTCAGCCCTAAACTGCTCTGGAGTAGGGCACGTAAAAGGAGCAAAACCCTGTGCCTGCTGGCTGAGGCTGAGCTGGTAGAGACACTCATGTATCTGCACCTGCCCCCGGTGGTTGGCCGCCTACTGGCGAACCAAGTGTTGTAGATAACGCTCCATGCCTAGTGACCTAGCGGGATCAGCCTGATGAGGTGGTAGCGGTGCGTATGCAGCCTGAGGTGTATCACCCTGCGCCTGCCTAGGTGTGCAATACTTCTCAATGAAGGCCTGGGTGATCGGCGGTCAAATCACCTTACTAGGGGTGATGGGAACCCTGAATGACTAGCAGAGGCCCGTGATCAATGCCGAAAACCCCAGGACCCTGTTTGACTTATCCGGGTCTAGAGGGTGCCTGGTGGGTGGAATACCTGCAAACAAATAGATGGCGTCAGCAATCAACTGAGCCACTGGACACTCATCCGTGTCAGGATGGCATACACCAGCTGACACTTTGATAGAGGAAGGTCGGAGTTATGATCACTAGGCAAGACATTGCTAAGCAGCAATGTCATCCATATCTGGGTCAAGGTGGTCATGCTGGTGCGAATGATCCGCACCCGCCTCCCTGCAGTGGTCCGGGCGAAATCCTGCCCTGGTGTGCATAACAGCTGGGCAATGGCCTCCTCATCGAACCCATCGGCCCTATTCCTCCTCTGACTGAACTCGCAATCCTGGCCTTCCTCCAATACTAGCGGGTCACCCAGGAACTGGCTGAGGGCATCTATGTCAAAGGGAATCCACTGACCCCTCACCCATGACCACATGTCTCGCACTCCCTCTTCTGTGGGCCAAGCATTAGCATAAAACTCCAGGACTATCTTAGGGTCAAACTTAGCCATGGGAGTCACCAGCGACGTCCAATGTCAGCGAGCTATCTCTTCCTGAAAATCCGTGTACTCATCATCCCTGAGCTGGACGCGTCTCTCTCTGTGGAATGACCATCCTTTGATGGCCTCGAAGCGCTGCTGGTGCTCGGCGCTCCTGAAATGGTGGCTATCAAACTCGGGGGTGACACTGGTCCCTTCAGCCGCGACGTCCCTCCTAGATCTCTTTGTGGAAAGCTTTTTCGGAGATATTTCCTGCGAGGACAAACATTTGGAAAGGTAATTTACAAGGAAATGGTATTTTAAAGCAAAAACGTCATGTTAATCTTTTCGATTTAGAACAAGCTTGTGCACACATTTCCTTAAAGAAGAACATTTATGAACGTGCATACGTGCAAAATATCCTGCTATTTATATCAATATACAAGGATATTCAAAACATTCTAGCTACAACCCATATTTTTTTTAAAAGAATTCATATATGCATGCTCAAGGTATTGTGCCAAAATTACACATGTCCATATTCAAAGTATTTTGCTACCAAAAATTACATACGCACATTTGAAGTATTTTATTAACATACAAATTTTTTTGTTGTTTCATTCACATTTATTTATACATATATGCACATTGGAGAGCCAATCTCATGTCATGCACACACTTGCATTTATTTGAAAAGGAATTTTCATGCCATCTATCTACACTTGAAAGGCAATTCCACATCATATATTCATCTTGGGAAGCATTCTCATGCCACATTCAAACATGTGTACATTCATAAAGCGCTTGACCACCTATTCAACATATAAACATTTTATTTGAAGGTTATTTGTCTCTAGCTACCTATTCTATATATTCATGTACATGGTGAATAACATCTTTACACAAACTAGGCAAACATCATGGTGCAGCCCCAACAATCAACTGCTGGCCTAAAGGGAAATCCCTATCACAACGTCTTCATTTTTATGCTTTCTTGCACTCAAAACCAAAGGCTTGGATTCCTAGGTCTAAGTCCTTAATTTGGGCACTCATTTTAGCTCCTACAAGTTGTCCGAACACTCAAAAACAGCAGCCATATATGCACAAGTCAAATCCCCAAGCAAAAATTCACAAACCCATGCGCAAATGTCATTGAGGCATTTCACCGAGCACTTGGTGTGTAACGACCCGCTTCGTCGCTACGGTATCCACACTCAAATATTCGATAATTTCAATTTTTATAAAAAGAACTCCCTTAATTTTTTATTATGAAAATACAAGTGATTTGGTCACAACATAAATTCATCCAACAACACGCCATTACTTAAGTGAATATGCATAATTACATAGAAACAATAATTCGGTACATGTCATACAACAACAACAACAACAACAACAACAACAACAACAACAACGCCTTATCCCACTAGGTGGGGTCGGCTACATGGATCAACTTCCGCCATAATGTTCTATCAAGTACCATACTTCTATCCAAATCATTAAGTTCGAGATCCTTTTTGATAACCTCTCTTATAGTCTTTTTGGGTCTTCCTCTGCCTCGAATTGTTTGTCTTCTCTCCATCTGGTCTACTCTCCTCACTACAGAGTCTACCGGTCTTCTCTCTACATGCCCAAACCACCTAAGTCTATTTTCCACCATCTTCTCTACAATAGGCGCTACTCCAACCCTCTCTCTAATAGCTTCGTTTCTAATTTTATCCTGTCGAGTCTTACCACACATCCACCGCAACATCCTCATCTCCGCTACACCTACTTTATTCTCATGTTGGCTCTTGACTGCCCAACATTCTGTTCTGTACAAAATCGTCGGTCTTACCGCAGTCCGATAAAACTTTCCCTTTAGCTTGATCGGTACCTTTGCATCACATAACACCCCCGATGCTTTTCTCCATTTCATCCATCCTGCTTGAATGCGATGATTCACATCCCCTTCAATTTCCCCATCATCCTGTATTACAGACCCAAGATATTTAAATCGTGTGACTTGAGGGATAATATGGTCTCCTATTTTCACCTCTAAGTTAGAAACCCTCCTTCTTTTGTTGAACTTACATTCCATATACTCTGATTTGCTTCTGCTTAGGCGAAAGCCATGTGTTTCTAGAGCTCGTCTCCAAGTTTCCAACCTCTCATTCAACTCCTCCCTCGACTCTCCAAGGAGGACTATGTCATCTGCAAAAAGCATGCATCTCGGCGCTATCTCTTGGATTTGTTCCGTGAGGACATCCAGAATTAAGGTAAAAAGGTAGGGGCTAAGGGTTGACCCTTGATGCAAACCAATTGTGATGGGAAAATCGTCTGACTCTCCACCCTGTGTCCTAACACTAGTCGATACCCTATCATACATATCTTGGATAGCTCGAATATATGCAACCCTAACCCCTTTCTTCTCTAGAGCTTTCCACAAAATCTCTCTAGGCACTCTATCATACGCTTTCTCCAAGTCAATAAAAATCAAGTGCAAGTCTTGTTGGGCCATGCGATATTGCTCCATCCGCTACACCTATTTTAATTATATATATATATATATATATATATATATATATATATATATATAATTAAAATTCCAGTTTTACATCTTTAACTCAACAAAATAAAACTTAAAAACCAACTACGGAGGAGTTGATTACAAAACACAACTCTCTCCCAAAATAACGCCAACGTCATCACGTCGGCTCGGCGGCTCCTCACCAGAATCTTACTCCCTACACCCTGCCACTGTCATTCTGCTCCCACGAACAAGGTTTGTGATCATCACAGGTATCAACCACATGATACAAAATTGCAAGGGTGAGTTTATTATAAAAGAACCAATACCAATTCCAAATAACCACAATTAGCAAGGAACATAGGAAAACATGATAAGCATACACAATAATCATTATTCAACACTCATATCCAACAAATATTCATCATTCACATCCAACAATTACTCATCATCCATCCATGGACCCAATCAAGACTGCACAGAATGATGCATGCACCTGACTCAACACTCAGATGCAATGTGGTACGTACCAACAACAACCAAATCTCAGGAAATAGCCTAAGTGTGTCCAGACGACACTCTCACTTAGGGAACTGTGCTGAGTTTGTCAAGACCGCCCGGTTGTGCACGTAACAGCCCCCCTCCCATAGGTGATCAGCCTGGGAGCCCAAAGGTGTTCCCTACCAGGTGACAGCCCCCTAGTACAAAGTACACTTGGCCACAGTTACTCTATTTCCTGTGTCGTATGAGCTATGATCACTGCCAAAAGTAAGTGCCAAAGACCATGGACCAATTAAAGCACCTAAGCATCCCCTCAGGAATGCTTAGATTCTCTAACCACGCTAGTTACCCACGTCTGGGCCATCCGACAAGGTCAGTGCACTCTACCCCCCATGACATACACTTCATACGACGTATGATCGTGGCCAAAAACTAGTGCCAAAGACCCTGGAAGGTCAGTGCACAGTGCCCCCCACAATCATACACAACATCCAACGTATGAACGTGGCCAACATCTAGTGTCAAAGACCCTGAAAGGTCAGTGCACAGTGCCCCCCACGAACATACAAAACATGCACATGCCAATGCATTTCCAACATCAATCAACAAATCGTATTTCCATGTCATTCACAGCATATCATCTCATCTCAATGACGTTATCAACAACAACAACAACCTCATTTCATATTCACATTTTCATCAATAATAACAATTCATGTTGACATGGTCTTTATTAACAACGTCATCTCAAATCAATATCATCACATATCAATTAAAATCCTCAATAGCAACATCAACAATAATTCAAACAAACACAACAATATCATTTCCACACGCACGGTCTTCAAACAACACATTTCAAACAACCAAAACAATATCATTCATCACAATACATATATATATATATATCGCATCCCATTAGTTAAAACATAATTTTCTTTGAAGAAAAATCAGCATGCAACAGGGACAGGCAAATATCCTCATAGCTAGGTTCCTTGACCCTAACTATGGTGTTAAAACGGTAAATTTTATAATAAACTCCCCTCACCTATCATGAGCTACCCCGCGGATTCCTCGTCGCGTCACTTGAAGATTCCTTTTTGTCCTTGCTCGTTGATTCCACACAAGCCTCTACCATGCCAAAACGAAGGAGACTTAGTATGGATTTCAGAAAACAAAGCTAGTAACAGTGCTCTGGGTCAAACACCCACATCACTACATGAAAGAGCTGAGAGCATTTCGGGTTTTACAAAGGAACGTCATTTGGAAATTCTGACCACGCCAATGTGACTGGGGTTCAGTGTAGGTTACGAAAATAACATGCATTTCATGAAAGGATAACGTTTACAAAGTCTCTTTCTCTAAGGTTTTTCAAAAGAAGCATAAGACATGCAATGGCGGTTCCAAAGTCAGAAAAGATGCAAAGACAAGATAAAACTAACAAGAAACAAGCGTAGAACCATGGTTACCTCGAAATAAAACGAAAGGTCAGATTAGGGTTTCGTTCTCTACCGAAACCGCAAGCCAAGTTGGAAGATTCCGCTTCGGTTGAAGGGTTCCCCTCGGTGTGGAGAACAACGATGGCTTGTGGTGGCTAATGGTGGCTGTGGGTGATGGAGAAAGTGCTTGGAACTTTAGAAATGGCTTTGGAAGAAAGAAAGAAGAAGAAATTGCGTTTTTCCTAAGCTACACGAAAGCAAAGGCTGAAATGCTTAAATAAGAGATGCTCTCGGGAACGGAAGCTTCTAGCACACTCCAGAAATCCTCTCAAAGATCCCAAAGGTCAGATCATGGAAAAGTGTCTCGTGAAGTTGCAAACAAAATTTTGAGAAGATCCAACGGTTAACGAAGGCTGGGCAGCGTTTTTACCGAAGCAGCTTCATGTAGCTTTCTCTAGAAGCTTTATTAAGAGGATTCTAGCACACTCCAGACATCTTCTCAAAGATCCCAACGGTCAGATCATGGAAAATTGTCTTGTGAAGTTGCAGACTAAATTTCGAGAAGATCCAACGGTTAACGAAGTCTAGGAAGTGTTTTTACCGAGGCAGCTTCATGTATCTTTCTCTAAAAGCTTCATTAAGAGGCTTCCTCCAGAAGCTTCCTCGTGGCTTCTTTGAGAAGCTTTCTCAAGAGGCTTCTTTGAGAAGCTAGATCCTTATCTATCCACACCCCTCTATTAACTAAATTAACTTCATTAAAATAATTACGGATGAAAATAACGCAACCAATAATCAAACATCAAACATAATTACTAATAATATATAGATATATATATCAGGGTGTTACATGGTGGGCGCATGTTTAGGCATGAAAATTTGGGGAATGGGGGAAAAGTGTCATGCCCAATTGCTTCAGAATGCACCATAGGCCTAGGGCCATCCCTTACAACCCCCTAACACAAACCAATCAAGCATGAAACAAAGCCAAAATTGTCCCACAGATTTGGGCACATTTACACAATTTAGAGCACCAAAAGAAGACCAAGATACATCAATGGAAAGCTAGAAAGCTCAAGAATGAGATACTTACTTGTTGGAGTGAGTAGGAGTATAAAAAATGAAAGCAAAATGCAACCAAAGGTGGCTTGGGGGGCGCAAAAACAGCAAGTCCCGTGGCTTTGGCGTTTTTGAAAGTGGGGGGGAAGTTTTGGGTGAAGAAAACGTTCCCCTCCCCCTCTTTAAACCTATCTCGTGCAGGGGTTGCTCGCCCAGGCGAGCTAACCTGTACCTTTTTTTTATTTTTTTTTGTTAGGGGAGACATAAGTGTGGCTCTTTACGGGTCGGCGTTCACTTACTTGAACCCCCTCAGGGTAGATTAGGCATCCAATATTTACTTTAAAGACACAACAGTAATAATCACTAAGAATTTAAAGGATACTAGGCTGCCTCCCAGCGGCGCTTTCTGTTTGTCCAGAGCTGGGCAAGGGACGACGATCTATCGGTCGTGACCCTAGCCTCTACTTACGTCCGTCCCTAAGTACCTGAAAGTAGGAAACGACATCGCACAGCAAAACTGTGGTCGCGTTACCGTTTTACCTTGATTGGTTTCTGCCTTTAGCCTCGTCTTGGCATTTTATCACTGCCTAAGACGATTCTGCTGCGGTCATCACAAAATATGCATGCGTATGCGTATGCGTGTGTGTTTTCAGATGCAACAATCTTTTTAGTGAAAGCTGGTCAGGTTCAGTTTTAATTAAGCGCTTGGGGCATCCCATGAAAAGGCTCAGGTTGTCACAAATTGCACATGGTTTAAAGCACAAAGTGAGGACTGAAGCCTCAATCTCATGTTCTCTTCTTTTAAAAGATTGTGACGAGAAAATTACAGTGGATAGGAATCCCTGGGGGAAACCAAGAAGAACACACAAAAATAAAATAACATGCAGCGATATTCTCAATTGCCCCAGATTCTAATCATAGTATCGCTTGACAACATCAGAGTTCACAGGTAAAGGTAGCTCCTCACCATCCATGTTGGTGAGCACCAGGGCCCCTCCAGAAAAAGCCCTTTTTACGACGAAAGGCCCTTCGTAGTTCGGGGCCCACTTCCCTCGATTATCTTTAACAGCGTGGGACATCTTTTTCAGCACAAGGTCCCCCTCATGGAACTTGCGCAAGCGCACCTTCTTGTCGAACGCGTTCTTCATTCTTTGTTGATACAGGCGCCCATGGATCATGGCCGTCAAGCGCTTACCTTCAATAAGGTTGAGTTAGTCGTAGCGTGTTTGAGCCCACTCTGATTCTTCTAAGCTTGATTCTGCTAGTATCCTCTGGGAAGGGACCTCTACCTCAAACGGGAGTACCGCTTCCGTTCCATAAACCAAGGAGTCCGGTGTTGCCCCAGTAGAAGTTCGTACTGAAGTTCGGTATCCATGCAGGGCAAAAGGCAACATCTCATGCCAATCTTTGTACGACACTGTCATCTTCTAAATAATTTTCTTAATATTCTTATTGGCTGCTTCCATGGCTTCGTTCATCTTTGGTCGGTAGGGCGTGGAATTGTGATGCTGGATTTTGAAATCCATGCACATTTCCTGCATCATTTTGTTATTCAGATTGGTGCCATTGTCAGTAATGATCTTCCTAGGGAGTCCGTACCGACAAATCAGCTCCCTCTTTATGAACCTGACCACTACACTCCTCATGAAATTGGTGTAGGAAGCCGCTTCGACCCATTTGGTGAAATAATCTATTGCCACGAGAATGAAGCGATGACCGTTCGAAGCCTTGGGTTCGATGGCCCCTATGATGTCTATCCCCCACATGGAAAAAGGCCAAGGGGAGAACATGACATTCAGAGGATGTGGCGGAGCATTGACATTGTCCGCGAACGCTTGACATTTATGGCATTTCCTTACATGGATGCAACAATCACTTTCCATGGTGAGCTAGCAATAACCTGCTCTCAGGATCTTCGTGGCCATAGCATGCCCATTGTTGTGCGTTCCCAACGAACCCTCGTGGACTTTCTCAATCATGTGGTTCGCCTCTTTGGCATCAACGCATCGCATGAGGGTCATGTCATTGTTTCTTTTATATAGTATGCTCTCGCTCATGAAGAAACCGGTCGCCAATCTCCTCAATGTCCTTTTGTCATTGTCGGAAGCCCCCGGTGGGTACTCTTTGCTTTCAACGAATCGCTTGATATCAAAATACCAAGGCTCACCGTCCCGTTCCTCTTCCACCTAACAACAATGCGCGGGTCTGCCACGACACCAGAACTCAATGTATGGTAGGTCCCCATGCGGTGTTAGCTGGAACATGGACGTCAAAGTAGCAAGCACATCCGCCATTTGATTTTCCTCTCAGGGAACATGATGGAAGGAGATCTCATCAAAGGAATCAGCCAACTCCTTGATATAGGCTTGGTAGGGTATCAACTTGGGGTCTCTAGTTTCCCATTCCCCCCTCAGCTGGTGGATCACCAGTGCTGAGTCCCCGTACACCTTGAGCAGCTTGACATTAGAGTCAATTGCCGCCTGGACGGCCAGGGCACACGCTTCATACTCAGCCATATTGTTGGTGCAGTCAAACCCCAGCCTGGCTGTGAAAGGTATACATTGATTGTCTGGAGAGACCAATACTGCTCCAATGCCATGGCCTAGAACATTTGACGCTCCATCAAACCACACGGTCCACTTGTCCCGGTTCTCGTCTAGCTTTTCCTCAAACAAGGTCATGATGTCTTCATCCGGGAATTCGGGATGCATAGGTTGATAGTCGTTGAGAGGCTGCTGAGCCAAATAATCTGCCAAGGCGCTTCCTTTTATCGCCTTTTGGGTGACGTAGACTATATCAAACTCGGATAGCAAAACTTGCCACCAGGCGATCTGTCCTGTGAGAGCAGGTTTCTCAAAGATGTACTTAACCGGGTCCATCTTGGATATCAACCAGGTGGTATGGCTCAACATGTATTGTCTTAGACGGTGGGATGCCCAGACTAAAGCACAACACGTTCTTTCGAGCTGGGAGTAATTCATTTCACAGGCCGTGAACTTCTTACTCAAGTAGTAGACAGCGCGCTCTCTCCTCCCGGACTCGTCATGTTGCTCCAGCATACATCCCATCGACTCGTCCAAAATCGTCATATACAAGATGAGAGGCCTTCCGGGTACCGGCGGCATAAGCACGAGAGGGTTTATGAGACACTTTTTGATCCTTCCGAATGCCTCTTGACAATCATCGCTTCAGCGGACGGTTTGGTTTTTACGTAAGAGTTTGAACAACGGCTCACAAATAGCGGTGAGCTGTGATATGAATCTGGCAATATAATTCAAACGTCCCAGGAAACCTCAGACCTGCCTCTCGATACGGGGTTCACCTCTATCCCTTTCTGGCTCACGATGAAACCTAGCAATTTCCCTGATTTGACCCCGAAGGTGCACTTAGCGGGGTTTAACCTCAATTGATACTTCCTAAGCTTTTCGAACAACTTCCGCAGGTTGACAAGGTATTCCTCCTCGGTCTTGGATTTGGCAATTATGTCGTCCACATAGACTTCGATTTCTCGGTGCATCATATCATGGAACAAAGCCACCATAGCCCGTTGATAAGTTGCCCCGGCGTTCTTCTGTCCAAAGGACATCACCTTATAACAGAATGTTCCCCACAGGGTGACGAAGGTAGTCTTTTCCATATCCTCTGGTGCCATTTTTACCTGATTGTAACCGGAGAACCCATCCATGAAGGAAAACAAAGCGAAATTGGCCGTATTATCCACGAGGATATCAATGTGCGGCAGAGGAAAATTGTCTTTGGGACTGGCTCGATTCAGGTCCCGATAATCCACACACATTCGCACTTTCCCATCCTTCTTAGGGACTGGTACAATGTTGGCAACCCATTCTGGGTACCGAGTGACAGCCAAAAAACCAGCGTCAAATTGTTTATTTACCTCTTCTTATATTTTCAAGGATGTCTCGGGCTTCATCCTCCTCAGTTTTTGTTTTATCGGGGAACACTCGAGATTTAGAGGTAATCTGTGCTGTACAATGTCAGAACTCAAACCGGGCATATCTTGGTACGACCAAGCAAAGACGTCTTGGTAGTCTTTTAGCAGGGCTGTCAGTTCTTCACGGATGGGGGCGGTCATACCCATGCCTATCTTTACTTCCTTTTTCCCATTGCCGGTTCCTAAGTCCACTAGTTTCGTCTCTTCTTGATGAGGCCCCATTTCTTGGTCCTCATGGGCGACTATCTTCTCCAACTCCGGGGGAAGTCCCACATCCTCGTCCTCTTCACTCTTCGTCTGATCCGTTTCTTGCTCAAAATCGATGGTCGGGTCCCAGGTATTAGTACCTTCGAGGGACTCGTCGTCGGATCTGGCGTTTTAAACGTAAAGAAAAAAAATACATGCAAATGAATGAGAATGGGTAGAGACGTAGGAACAGACGAAGAAAGATCTTTATATTATAAATTCAGGAACAAAAGACATAAAGCTTAACAAAAGGAAACTCTAAAGCCTAGGCCCAACCGTAGAGTTTAAAAGCCACAAAGGGTTACATTATGCTTGTCGTGTAAATATCCGAGCGCTCCTCCACTCGCCAATTTCCTAGTCGGAAACCAGGAGGGCATGGTCGTACCAAATCCGACCCACTCGGAGAATCATCTTCGCATATCACAATGACTTTGCCTTCGTGTCCTAGACCCGCACTTATAAAGCTCCTACTGATGTGGCAGGGCGGGCCCCCTTCGACTTCTCGTCCCAATCATGAGCCTTGACCTCCGCTCTTCCTTCCCGCAACGCTTTTCCTTATGTCCGTTTGTGTGGGTTTATAGTCTAGCCCAAACTTCCCACAGTTTCCTCTAGCGCTTATCAGGCTGGTTCTGCTGCCGTTGTCTTTGCCTAAACCCATTCTGGGCTCGTAACCATTCCCCAACATCACCCGGGCCACCATTACTGCCGTATCGGATAGGCAAGGTTGCCCAGAGAAGGAATCTACGGAGGCAATGCTTATCACCTCAAAAGACTCGAAGGCAGTTTCTAATGACTCCTCCGCGGCTTCCACATATGGCATAGAGGACGGGCAACTCACCAAGATGTCTTCCTCGCCCGATACGATAACCAAATGCCCCTCTACTACGAATTTCAATTTTTGGTGGAGTGTCGAGGGAACGACTCCCACCGAGTGGATCCACGGGCGTCCCAAAAGGCAGCTGTAAGCGGGGTTAATATCCATTATTTGAAAGGTAACCTGACAGGTATGGGGGCCTATCTGTACAGGGAGGTCGATCTCTCCCCTAACCTCTCGGCAGGTGTCGTCGAAGGCACGAACCACCATGGAACTTGGCTTTAGATGGGAAGCACTAAACGATAATTTCTCCAACGTGCTTTTGGGCATAACGTTTAAACTAGAACCGTTATCGATGAGCACCTTGGCCACGACGTGGTCCATGCATTTAACTGATACATGCAAAGCCATGTTATGCCCTCTCCCTTCGGCAGGGATTTCTTCTTCGGCGAAGGCGAGATAGTTGTTGGCGGTGATATTATTGACGAGTCCCCCAAAGCCTTCTACAGAGATATCTTGGGCCACATGAGCTTCGTTCAAGACCTTTACTATCAAAGCCCGATGAGGCTCAGAGCTCATGAGTAGTTCCAAAAGAGAGACCCTGGGCGGGGTTTTGTTGAGCTGTTCAATGACCTTGAACTCGCTTTGCTGAATAATGCCGAGAAACTCACTTGCTTCCTCTAGCGACACTTCCTTCTTGCCACAGCCATCCCTTTTCTCCGGAAGACCTTTAACAGGAATATCCTCGTTTGGAGTGAGGGTCATTTTGTCATTTTGTTCTTCCACCACCTTTGCATTCCCCTTAACGTTTGCGGGTTGAGTCGGCAGGTCGGGGGGTGCAAACACGCGACCGCTGCGGGTCACACCGCTCAACCCCGTGATATTGGTCACCTTGGCTGACAACGAGCTGATGTCAGTGGCCTCTTTTTTCCTTTCACTTGGAGGTGCATACCTCCACGGGACTGCGTGGCTGTTTCGGTATGGGAAAGGAACAGGTTTAACTACCGAGGGGTATCGGGGCTTTTGTGAAGCTGCGTCCTTGGTGAAATATATCACCAAAGGTTTAGGCCTCCCAAAACTTCTCTCATCTGCGGACTGCATACATATATGCTGCTCTTCCCTCCCCTCATCACCGACTTCCAATCGGCCTTGATCTATCATCTGTTGTAACAGGTCCACCATTGCTAAAAATGTTTCCATGTTATGTAGCTCGTCGGGATGAAACAAACAAGAATCCTCTTCATGCCCACTGTGGGGAATTACAACCCCCTTTTGTAGGGCCTCATAGATAAACCTCCTGGGGGTCGTCACATCCATTAAAGGCTTAGACCTGCGCGGCCTATCCGACTCTACGACATTAACTGCTCCCCCTCCATGATTGGCGAGCGGGTTTGTTTTCACATTGGGCCGATCCTCTTGAAACGTCAGCCACCCGGCGTCTATCAAATGTTGGACCTTGTATTTAAGGGCCAAGCATTTTTCGATGGAGTGGCCCGGGGTTTTCCCATGGTATGCGCAAGTTACGTCAGGGTCATACCACTTTGGGAAAGGATGTTGGTAGATCTTCCCGAGAGTTATTACGGCCATTTGGTTGGCGATGAGGGACGACAAGAGGTCTTCGTACATCATTGGGATCGGGGTGAATTCTGGAATTGGCCTCGGGGGAAAGTTCCTCATCGGGTTGGAATCGGCACCAAAGTGGGCATTGCCGGGCGGGCGAGTCGTGGTTGGAGCCGGAACTTGGGGGGCCTCCCTCTGGATTGGGGCGGGCGCTCTAGGCTGTATGGGTGCTGAATTGGAGGAGTTCCCGGCGCGAGCTGAGAAGCTCAGATGATGTTGCATGTACTGATGGGTACCATGAGAGTTCTACGGGGGCTTGACCCATGCGGGCGCCGAAGTGACGACATGGGTATCTCCTTCCTTCCTTTTTGCCCCAGTTGCTCCGATTCTCCTAGCATTGGTACTTGTGGAGGAGACGTAATCGAACTTCCTTCTCTTCAACCCTACTTCGATTCCTTCCCCGGTGAATACCAAGTCCGCGAAGCTGGAAGGCATGTAGCCTACCATCTTCTCATAGTAAAACATTGGCAAGGTGTCTACCATCATGGTAATCATCTCCCTTTCAACCATGGGAGGGGCCACTTGTGCTGCCAGGTCTCTCCACCGCTGAGCGTACTCTTTAAAGGTCTCACTTTCCTTCTTAACCATGTTCTGCAGCTGAGTGCGATCGGGAGCCATATCGGAATTGTACTGATATTGCCTAAGGAAGGCAGTAATCAGATCCTTCCAAGTATGGATGTGGGAAGCTTCCAGATTAGTGTACCAAATAATCGCGGCTCCAACCAAGCTATCTTGGAAAAAGTGCATTAACAACTTTTCATCCCTAGAATGTGCCCCCATCTTGTGACAATACATCTTGAGATGGTTCTTAGGACAATTCGTCCCTTTGTACTTGTCGAAATCAGGTACCTTGAATTTTGGGGGGATGACGACATCCAGTACCAAGCAAAGATCTGTCATGTCCGTGAACGGATAGTCACCAAAGCCTTCAACAGCTCTCAATCTCTCCCCGATGAGATCGAGTTTCCTTCTTTCTTCCACCGCCGGGGGTGGTCCTTCTGTGGACAAGCATATTGGATGTGCTGTGAGGTTGTGCTGAGGCAATATGTTGGGTGCCGGCCCCTCGACGGGGATCGGGGGGTAGAAATCGACATCCCCTTGGGCATACTCTCGATGATCTTCGTGGACCTCGTCGAGCTGTCGAGGAGGCTCCCCTTCAAGGATGGGGGAAGAGACATGACCCGCGTCATCATGCATGACTGGCGGCGTGTAATTAGGCGGTAACCCATAAGGGTAAGCCACCCGATTGTATCCCAAATGGGGGTTGCTGCTGTGCCCCAGTGTGCTCCTTTCTCGTCCTATCGCGTTTGGGGGAGGATGGTGTGCGGTAGCTAGGAGAGTTGGGTCTGCTTCGGCAGCCGAACTAACAGCAGCAGCGGTGGCCATGTTTTTCTCCATGAGTTGTCTCATTCCTAACATGGCCTCCATCATGGAAGCCATTTGCTCTTTCAAAGCCGACATGTCGGCTTTCATCTGTTCCTGTGTCTCCTCTTGATCACCCATCATTCTAGATTTAGATCTAGTGCGATAGGGATGCCTTGGGGCACGTTTAGTTATGGTGTTTTTCCTTAAAAAACCAAATGTGAGGAGTAGGTAAAAAATGAATGCATGCTAGAGATAAAATGCGGGAGTGATTTGATTCGCACCGATCTTTGGAGTAAAAACATGGGATAAACTCATTTTATTCAGAAAGTTATAACTAGTCAAGATCCGAGTGACCGTACAAACTTCCTAGCGGTTTCTAATTATATGGGCCATTAAATCTATCATATGCTGACAATAGCTGAGAAGTCCGTGGATCTCCTTGGGGGATGAGTAGCTGTCCGCCATCGCTTTGGCCTTGGCTAGCAATCGGGGAAGTTCTTGACTCCCGTTCAAGGTAAGAGCAAACCGGTCCATCCACATTGTTGCCTCTTGATGTAATGAGTCGATCACCCTTCCTATAGCCTCCTTTTCCACGTACACTTGGGCATACTCGTCCGCCACTCTATGCTCGTGGGCCATGGCTAGATTTAGTTCTTCTCGGTACCTGCTGACGATGGCTAGCATGTTGGTCTTGTCTCGCATAAACGCTGAGACAAGTTCCTTTTGGACCTTGAGCAAGCGGCTAACTCTTATTTCAAGACCATGCTATGTGCTCGTGATTGGTCTTTCTCTTCCCTTCGAAGCTTGAGCTCACTGTTGCTGCCCCCACAAAGCTCCACGGAATTTGTCTCGGCCATGCTCTTCCTTGCGAGCTCTCTTGGTTTCTTGTTCAAGAGCTCTTGCGGTAGCTGTATTTTCTTCTCGTAATCCGGCACACTCTTTCCGGACGTCTGTAGCGACCAACTTGAATTTCTCTTTGGCAAGTCTTGCTTTTCCTAGTTCGGTTTTTAGAACTCAGACTTCTTCATCCTCTTCTGGAGCTTCGAAGTTCTCTTCGTTGATAATCATTAACTTGGAGAGCCAATCTAACCCTCGTGTACGAACTTTCAGCCATTCATGATAACCACCGATGATGCCATTACGAATGCCCCTAAGTTCTTTATCTTTCCTTAATGGGCTTTCCCACGCCTTATGGACTCTTTGTATAACCTTAAAACTTTGCGCTCCGAAATCTCTCACAAGGAAAGGAGACAGGCTTTCTTCCGCCGGTGCTCCCCTCATGGGGTACCCTAACTATCTTATAGCAAGTGCGGGATTGTAGTTAATGCAACCCTTCGTTCCTATCAACGGGATATTTGGGTAGCCCCCACATGAGAAGAGAATCCCTCCTTTCCTTCCTTCCATCGTGGAAACCAGTTGACTGTTCTGCCTCCTATCCCAGCCAAGTGTTGGTCCCAATCTACTATTCTCTTTTCAACACACGAGCGATGGCTTTGGAGCAGACATGGATGCCTTATGTCTTGTTGGAATAGGTGCGAAACCAACCATACACAAAGAGCGGGTAAACAACAGATGATCCGTGCACTACTCTTTTCGCACCTTTGATCAAATGTGTCAAATAAGTCCGCCAAGATAGCTACCACCGGGCTCTCTTTGCTATGGTGATATGCAAGGAAAGCATCAATTGCAGCGAGGTCCACCAAACCATCCATGTTTGGAAAGAGGACAACCCCAAAGATTAGCAATGCTAATATGTCTATAAACGGGACCCACTCCTCTTGATTCGCCATATCCCTCGCCTTGTCTTCTAAGTACTTCCGTGGTAGGCCCACTATGCCGTTTCGAGTTTGCTTTACGCGATCCAATCCTTTCGCCGAATCCTTGACCATAACTGCAATCTTGCTCAAGGAGGGAAGAAACTCGGAGAAAGGATATGGTTTCCTTCCCCCAAGAGGACATCCTAGAATCTCCTCAAATTCTTCAACAGTCGGTACTAATTGGAAGTCTCCAAACATGAAGCATCTCAAGGGTTGGTCATAGTATTGGGTGAGTGATACAATGGCTTCTGTGGATATCTCTGCTATGGTCAAATCTAAGATCTTTCCATACGCCTTGCGGAAGGCTTGCATTTGGAGAGGTCCCATCAACCGCCCCAACTCCTTAATGTTGGTGATATCTAGGCCCTTAATCTTGACTTGATAAAACCTTTTCCCAGTTTGATTTGTTCCCATGATTACTAAAGTGAAACAAAAACCCAATGCGAATCAAAACACCGACATCTATCATGGGTGGTGTCGCAACATGCCCTTTTGCGGGCGAGCGAGGGCGAGGCTCACGGGTGCGCTTTCCAAAGGAGGAAAGGTGCGCGGAGTCGCCACCAACGTTTATTTGTGGAAAACGTCGGAAAAATCGAAGGAAACTGGTCAAAATGAAAATTCTAAGTTCGGGAGTTGTATTTACGTTTGAGGAAGGTATTAACACCTCTCACGTTTGTCTCAAAGGACAACAACCTATTTTTTAGAATTGCGGAAATTGCGTTACCTTAACTTTTATTTCTTTTTGTTTTTTGAGGTCGAAAAAAGCGGGGCTTTTGCTCCTACGTACCCTCCATCGAAGAGGAAATCAGACCTACGTAGTTCTTTCTTGAGAGTGAATCAAGCGATTCTTTTTACTTGAAAGGTGATCATTTTAAGGCGTTGGACCTTAAAAATGATCCATTTTACTTGGTAAGAAACTGAAATGATAAACTTTCAAAACCCTATTTTTTGTGGACGAGCTTGACTAGGCGAGTTGATTTTAGCCTTAGTTTTACTTTAGTTATTAGTCAATTCAATTAAGAATGAGAAATCTCAAAGAGAAAACGTCCGATTGATTTTTCGCTTTATTTTACTAAAAGATATTTTTTTATTACTATATTATTATTTTACCTCTTTTTTTATTTCCAACGTGGTTACGGCACGACCGAACGGTCGGAATTCATTTTAACAGAAATTAATGAATACTACAATTCAAATGATCGGTGGAAATTTATTTTATTTTTAGATTAGGCGCGAAATGACTTAAATAAATGACTGAAGCACGTCAAATGGGGGTATAGAAAGCGAATGAAAACGAGAATAAAAATACACAAAACAAATGGGGATCACCACGGGTACATAGAATGAATTGAAAAGCTCGATTTGGAAACTTACCCGTTGAAGAACGAAGAACGGATGAAGAACGGTGAATAACGGAGGAAGCATATAGGACTTGATTTTCTTCTTTTTTTTCTCTTCTGTCTCACCCGTATTAAGTTAATTATGCTTAATTTGGGTTATGAGAATTTTACGAAAGCATTACGGGTGTCCCGGAAGCCCTGGAACCCCATTTTTTAACAAAACGAGGGGTGTGCAGGCCACCTAGCTCGCCCAGGCGAGCTTAGCTCGCCCAAGCGAGCTAGGTTGCTTCAACCTTAAGCAAGAAATTGCCCAGAAACCTCTAGAAGGGCCCAGATTCAAAAATTACTATTTGCACCCCCATTTTACTAAATACACCCCCCTTTACCTTTTTTTGGTAATTCTTTTTCCGTAACGTTACGAAACTTTACGAATTTCGTAACGACACTTATTTTCCTTCCGCAAGGTTACGAATCTTCACGGATTATGTATTTACTCTTTTTTAGCTTTCGAAGAAGTTACGAAAATTCACAGATTGCGAAAAATACCTCCTTTCGATTTCCGTCACATCACGGAATTTTCACGGATCGCGCAAGCCTGCTTCCTTTTGATTTCTGACACGTCTCGGGACTTCATTTATTGTGCAACAAAGGATGCCAAGTATCTCAAAGCGGCTAACCAGAGGTTGCATGTTATCAAGTAATAATCCCCGGACGAAATTAGGGTATGACAGTTGCCCCTCTTTACTTACCTCTCATCGGAGATAAGAGGAAAGCAAAGATAGGACACTGATTTCGTCCGTCCGTCCCTTTCCGCGATGACGACTCTCGTCTCTACTCCTTCTTTTTTCTTCTGCACAAAACAAAATACAAACAACAACAAGAATAACGAATATAATATACATATACACATATACACATATCTGGCGAAGGAACCGATCCGGAAAACAACAGAAGAACATATTCCCCAGTCACCAGAGGTTCCACGCTTGATAATGGAGGACACATGAACAGCGCGAGGCAATGACATTCATGGGGCTCCGAAAAAAGAGGAGAATGGAGGATTGCCTTGAGGGTCCGCACTTAGGCAATCATGAAACACAACTCCAAACTTGAAAGTGGAGGACACATGAACAGCGCTAGGCAATAACATTCATGGGGTTCCGAAAAAGGGGGAGAATGGAGGATTGCCTTGAGGGTCCGCACTTAGGCAATCATGAAGCACACCTCCAAACTCGAAAGTGGAGGACACATGAACAGCGCTAGGCAATAACATTCATGGGGCTCCAAAAAAGGGGGAGAATGGAGGATTGCCTTGAGGGTCCGCACTTAGGCAATCATGAAACACAGCTCCAAACTCGAAAGTGGAGGACACATGAACGAAAACGCAATTCATGGAGCTCCGAAAAAGGGGGAGAATGGAGGATTGCCTTGAGGGTCCGCACTTAGGCAATCATGAAACACAGCTCCAAACTCGAAAGTGGAGGACACATGAACGAAAACGCAATTCATGGAGCTCCGAAAAAGGGGGAGAATGGAGGATTGCCTTGAGGGTCCGCACTTAGGCAATCATGAAACACAGCTCCAAACTCGAAAGTGGAGGACACATGAACAGCGCTAGGCAATAACATTCATGGGGCTCCGAAAAAAGGGGGAGAATGGAGGATTGCCTTGAGGGTCCGCACTTAGGAAATCATGAAACATAGCTCCAAACTCGAAGGTGAAGGACACATGAACAGCGCTAGGCAATAACATTCATGGGGCTCCGAAAAAAAGGGGAGAATGGAGGATTGCCTTGAGGGTCCGCACTTAGGCAATCATGAAACACAGCTCCAAACTCGAAAGTGGAGGACACATGAACGAAAACGCAATTCATGGAGCTTCGAAAAAGGGGGAGAATGGAGGATTGCCTTGAGGGTCCGCACTTACGCAATCATGAAACATAGCTCCAAACTCGAAGGTGGAGGACACATGAACAGCGCTAGGCAATAACATTCATAGGGCTCCGAAAAAAAGGGGAGAATGGAGGATTGCCTTGAAGGTCCGCACTTAGGCAATCATGAAACACAGCTCCAAACTCGAAAGTGGAGGACACATGAACGAAAACGCAATTCATGGAGCTCCGAAAAAGGGGGAGAATGGAGGATTGCCTTGAGGGTCCACACTTAGGCAATCATGAAACATAGCTCCAAACTCGAAGGTGGAGGACACATGAACAGCGCTAGGCAATAACATTCATGGGGCTCCGAAAAAAAAGGGGAGAATGGAGGATTGCCTTGAGGGTCCGCACTTAGGCAATCATGAAACACAGCTCCAAACTCGAAAGTGGAGGACACATGAACGAAAACGCAATTCATGGAGCTCCGAAAAAGGGGGAGAATGGAGGATTGCCTTGAGGGTCCGCACTTAGGCAATCATGAAACACAGCTCCAAACTCGAAAGTGGAGGACACATGAACGAAAACGCAATTCATGGAGCTCCGAAAAAGGTTGGCAGGACCGAACGGTCCACCTGGTTTTTCCACCTAAAAGGATAACATGCTTTTTTGCAAAGAAAAATAAATCATTCACGAGAGCACCACATCTTAGAGAATCAATATACTTGTGCCAAGGGTAATCTTCCTTGTAACCGAGAATGAAGGGTAGGATGTCAACTTTTAGCTTTGAAATGAACATGCAGGGGAAACATCGGGCTAAGCTGAAAATAAATCACTCATAGTGTATAAAACTCACAAGGCAAGTGTTTTATCCTATTCCCAAACCATAACTGCACCATGACTCTATTTTGCACACGAATTCCTATCGAATCAAAGATCAAACATACGATTACGGACCAATAGGATTTTTTCGAAGGTAGTGTTTTTGGAGAGGAAGCTGGATGTTTCGGTTTTCCTCTTTGTTCATGTGGGGTGGGATATTGCCAGTCAAGAATGATTTTGAATGGCAATTTGAAAGGAAGAGACACCAAAAATTGGTTTTCCTTCGCCGGCAGTCACTTACCCTGCCGAAAATTTATCTGGTATGAAGATCTTCCGTTCTCTCTCTCCCATTGATTGAGAATTGCTTCTTTTCCTTTCGACCTTTGATTGGGAATCCTTCTCTTTCTTTCTTTTTTATTGTTCTTTTCTTTACTTTCATCTTTTCCTTTTTTTTTTCTTTCCATTTCTTCCTTTTCTTTCTTTTCACTTTTCCTTCCCCATCCCTTTCTTTGGGAAATCGGGTTTTAGCATTCTATTCGCTCTCCCTTGAGGAGATTCCGCTGTCCTTTGCTTCGGGGGAAAGAATGAGGATTCTTTTTATAGGCCAAGGTTCAAAAGGTCTAAGGTTGTGTTCCAATGGGGTCTTTTATCGCGGCAACCCCAATCTTGATATCTGGGGCGAAACAAATTTGGGTGTCAAGGTGTCGGTCTCGGGCCGAACTCCCATATCACTCCATAAGGCACGCGTGACAATGATGATTTGAAAACAACGTGCAAAATTAGTCATGGCTACAGCCAGGTGGGCACTCAAGCATCCTGTTTATGGCATTGTGATACTACGGTTGGGAATTTACACAGACATACCCAACGTTTCCAAGTTACGTTCTTTCATCAGTTCAATGAATTCATCCATCCTTATCTCGGTTCATTCCGGAAAATAAACTCTTAGCCTCAGTCCCTTGTTTCCAGAAGATACGTTTGCTCTTTACGAATGATTTATACTTTTTAACTATAACATGTCGACCTTCGCGGTCTTTCTCTTTTTTTCTTTTTGTTTCATTTTTATATATTCACAAAATTATACACCTATGGTTCTCTATGAAGAAATTTTCTTTGTATATCTACACTCTTGTACATAACAAACTCTTTCTGTATATGCATTGGAACTCTCTCTCTTTACGTCACACGGTCAAACCCTATTTACATTCAAAGATCTTTTTCGTTTTTCTCCAACGCACACCTATGGTTCATACAAAAGTTTCTTTATATACACTCGTTGTTCACACACACATGAATTTCTTTACACGTATTCTTTTTTTTTTTCTTCTATGTACATTTTCCTTTTTCTCTATATACGCAGACATTTTATTCACTACACTTCTCTCATTTTTTTTATCATGATTTTGGTTCATTTTATTTTTAGGACGACGTTCCTAAATGAGAAATTCTACGCGATTCCAGAATTTCAACAGACACTATTGACAACAACAAAACGTAACGACTCAAACGATATGTATGTACAAAACAAAAGTCAATCAAAACGAAACAAACGTTAACAAATTGGGGATCCCACGGTTATGTGGCTCCGCATGCCACCAGACCCTTGGGTCACGGTAACAAAAAGTGGGGTGGTCGACAAAAGCAGGGCTTTTGCTCCTACGTATCCTCAATTTGTGATAAGGAACTCAGACCTACGTAGTTCTTGACAACTGTGAGACTAAAAATAGTCTCGGTGTTTTCTTCACCAAAATGCGAACATGCTTTAGTAAAGAGACAAAACTTCCAACTGATCAGAGCAACATATGCTTTTTGGATGAAAAACAATGTGTCTATCGGGGAAGGAGAGTATGCTGATGAAATTTCCTCATAACCATAAATGAGATTTTGGATGTTAGCACTTCGTTTCTAAACGACCATTTAGAGGAAACATTGGGTCCAACAAAGATAGGAGAAAATCACTCAAAGTGTATCAATCTCACACAGGTAAGTGTTTTATCCTAATTCCGAACCATAGATATGTCATGACTTGATTTTGCAAATCATTTCCTATCAAATCAAAAATTACATGCGTGATCATGGATCAATAGGACTTATTTTGGGAATGATTTTTAGGTGGGGAATTTGGCTTTGAGTGTTTTTGCCTTTTCCTTTTCTGCTTTTGTTTAGTGCGTGGCGAGAAAGTCGCTAGCACACAAGATTTTGATTGGCAATCAAAGGGAGAGGACCACTTTAGGTCGTGGTTTCCTTTCTTTTTTGTTTACTTGGTGACAATTCTGTATTGTTTAGATATTGTCTGGTCCGAAGACCTTTCTGCATATTTCTTCTATTTTCTTCCGATCCTTGATCGGGCATTTTCTTTCCTTTTTTGCTTTCTCCCACTCTTTGATTGGGAATTTTTTTTTTCTTTGTGTCTTCTCCCTTTCTTGGATTGGGAATTTTCCTTCTCTTTGTGTTTTCTTCCGAGGGCAAGCATTGACATTCTCACCCCGGGTCAAGGTTTATGATAAGTTGGGATTTTGGCTCAAGGCTTGTAGAACGGCTGGTCACGATATATGTCAAGGTTTGGCCAGCAGTTCGGGGATAAAGGGGACGTCCTACATTATTTCCATGATACACATGCAACAAAGATGATTAGGAAGTTTTATGCAAATCTGGTCATGCATGCACCCATGTGGACACTCAAGCATCAAGTTTTTATGGTCATGTGACACTAGGGCTCAGGATTCATTTTCCCTATTTTAAAGTCAACCCAGTATTTCCAAAATATGTTCTTCTATCAATTTGTGCATTCATCCGAGTCTGTCTTGGGTGTTCGAAAAACTTTTCACAGCATTTACCCTTCAAATGTGTACACACATTTTTTCAAAAACTAGTTATGATCAGTAAAATCTTTCAAAGAAAAGTTGGAAATTATCTCTTTTCACAAGCGTGTTGTTTTTTAGCTAGACAACTTTTTATTATTATTTTTTATTTTCTATATTTTTTTTCTTCCTTCTTATTCTTTTCTTGCTCGCTCTCTTTGCTCTTTTTTTTTCATGAAGTATTTTGCTACCTAAACATACGTATGTTTTTGTGAGGTATTTTGCTATATACATGCGTGTCCAAGGTATCTTGCTACCTAAACATACATATATATGTTTTGTGAGATATTTTTGCTATATACATGCATATCCAAGGTATCTTGCTACCTAAACATACATATATATGTTTTGTGAGGTATGACTACCTTCCGAGCTTGTGCTTGTTTTATTTAAATTCCTAGGATCATGAGCAACTAGATGTGTCCTGCTATGACTTGAGAAACAAAGGTGATCAAATAACAAGCAGAGATTTAAAAGGTACTAGGTTGCCTCCTAGTAGCGCTTCTTTAACGTCTTGAGCTGGACGCTTGATAGCTTGTCGGTCACGGACCTAGTACTTTGCTTACCTTTGGCTCTGGACTTGGTCGCCTATTGCTCGGCCATGGGTCGTAAGCAACGCTCTAACCTTTTTGTGGATGAGCTGAGGTGAACTCTAGAGGTGATGGTGGTGCGTCTGTTGCCCGCTGCCGGCCATCCCCAGGCTATTGTGGTGTTTCGCCCTGCGCCTGCCTGGAGACGCAGTACTTCTTGATGAAAGCTCGATTAGTAGGGGGCCTGATGCCCTTGCTGGAGGTGACAGGTACTCCGTAGAACTGACAGAGACCCGTAATTAGAGCTTGACAACTCCAAGACCCTGTTGGACTTCTTTGGGTCCACTAGGTGTCTTGCAGGCGCGATCCCTGCAAACAATAAATGAAATCAGAAATCAGTTGAGCGATGTGCATACTTACCTATGATGACGTGACCTTGCCGGGGGGAATGGGCACCCTGTAGGACTACAGAGGCCCGTAACCAGAGCTGGAAACCCCAGGGCCCTATTGGACTTCTCTGGGTCCACTGGGTGTCTTTGTGAGAGCGATTCCTGTAAACAATAGATGGTATTAGAAATCAGTTGAACCATACGTATACTTACCTATGTCACGATGTCATGACCTCGCTGGGGGAACGGGCACCCTGTAGGACTGATAGAGGCCCGCAACCAGAGCTGGAAACCCCAGGGCCCTATTGGACTTCTTCGGGTCCACTGGGCGTCTTATGGGCGCGATCCCTGCAAACAATAGATGACATCAGAAATCAATTGAACCATGTGCATACTTACCTATGTCATGACGGCACAGACCAACCGATACATCTGCAGGGGGAGATTGGCATTGTGGTCGCCGGGCAGAATGTTACTAAATAGCAACGTCATCCATATCCATGTAAAAATGGTCATGTTGGTGCGCATGATCCACACTCGTCTTTTTGCAGCGGCACGGGTGAAATCTTGCCCCGGTATGCATAGTAGATGCGTGATAGCCTCCCTCTCTTGATGTGCTCGCATAGTTGGTCGCCCTCTAATATCAGGGGGTGGCCTAGGAACTGATAAAAGGAAACTACGAGCCCCTTAACCGGGAGCACAAGTCTCGGTTAAGCATCTAAGGGAAAAGGACCTTATATTCTCCTAAGGTGTGGATATGGAGCACACTGAAAATGAGGACGCGTAGCCCTCTAAAGGCGAGGGCGTGCAGCCCTCTGTAGGCGAGGATGTGCAGTCCTCTGATGGCGAGGACATATAGTCCTCTAAAGGTGATAGGTACTAGTACCCAAGGGTCCACCTTTATGAGAAAGCAAGAGATCGACTCATCGAGAGGGCCGGTCATCCAACAAGATTGGACACGAGATGTAGGAAATCTATGCAGTTAGCATGATTTTTAGGGATGCAGACGCATGCAACCTTTGTCGTGAGATTTGGTAATGCTGACCTCATATGAAACAATGCAATGCAATGGAAAGTTGTACAATGTTCATGACATTCTTTCCCTATTTTGTGATTTTGATTTTGATTTAATTTTTTTGGAAAACACAGATTGACTGTCCTTTTGAAAAAGGTGATAATTAATGCAACCTTATCCTATCTTTTGTAAATCTCTCCGGAAACTCCCTCAGAGTGTATATTCTGTTTGATTTAGTCACTTGTCCATTTTGGAGTGACAAAAATGGAGCCGTTTGACGTTTAATCAATCTATTGAAATTCCAAGGCTTGTCTCGCTTTTTTTTCTTGTTTAAAATCATCGACGGGTGAGAACTTTTGATCTGCCCCTATGTTCACTTGAGGCTCATGCACGATGCCCCTCATTGCCTCAGTGTAAGGCTTTGGGGTACCAATTGTTATCTTTCGTCATGACCTTGTAGCTGGGAACCTATTAGGTGAGAACTTCTAATCTACCCCTAGGTTCGTTTGAGGTTTATGCATGGTGCCTTCCATTGCCCCAGTGTAGGGCTTAGAGGTACCAATTGTTGTCTTGTTTTCACAACCTCGTAGTGAGGAAGAATGAAAGAAGCAGTTGATTCTTGCAAAAAGAATTTTCCAAGGACGAGAAATAGTTGAAGGATTTTTCAGTTGATGGATTAAGTCAAATGACTCCTATGTAGAAGCAAGATGTTTTGATGTCTTGATGATGCTAAAGGATCAAGTGCTTCTAAGTTTTATTCAAGACAAGAATCCAAGAAAATCAAGATATATGATCAAGTTGATCTCTAGAATCTTTAGGAAGAAGTTTCCAAATTGAAAAAACAAAAGGTTTGACCAAAGAGTTCTATTATTTAAAATTGAGATTTTCTCTCCGGTAATCGATTTCCAGCAGTTGAAGATGTTTATAACTGTCACTAGAAATTTGAATTCAAAATTTATAACATGTAATTGATTACACATGGATGGTAATTGATTACCAGCGGTTTTTTGAACATTTTAATTCAAATTTTAAAGCCTGTAATCGATTACACAAGTCTTGTAATCGATTACCAGAGGGGATTTTTAGAAAATAATTTCCAAGAGTCACATCTATTCAGATGTTTTATGAATGACAATCAAAGGTGACTTGGAAACACGAATTTAAAGAGACTTTTCATTGCCCAAACAGTTTTATCCTCTCAAAAAGATTAAGAGTTTTTCTGAACTGAAATGTTTTATCCTCTCAAAAAGATTCCTTGGTCAACCACTTGCATATTCAATAAGGAATTTTGATTGATCTTCATTGTACAATCTATCTCTTTTAAGAGAGATTTCTTCTTCTCTTCTTCTTATTTCTGAAAAGGGATTAAGAGACTGTGGGTCTCTTGTTGTAGGGGATTCTTGAACACAAGGGAAGGGTTGTCCATGTGTGGTTCAGACTTTGTAAAAGGAGTTTTACAAAGAGAGTGGAAAATCTCAAGTGAGTTGCTTAAGGACTGGACGTAGGCACGGGAAGTGGCCGAACCAGTATAAATCAAGTTTGCATTCCTCTCATCCCTTAAACTTCTTTTATTTATTGCTAAAAGAAGTTTATTTTGAATTGTCTTTTGAGTAATTCATGTTAAGGGTGCATTGTTAATCCAAAAAGAGAGAGTGAAAGTTTAATTGGGGAATAGCCTTTGTATCTTAATTCAAACCTTTTTTTTCTTAAGGTAACTGAGGCCATTTGTCCAACATCCTATTCTTGATAACTCACTTCTCTCTAAAAAGACAAACTTTTCGGAATGAGGTCACATGAACATCTTGAAAACATAGTCAATCAAATGTTTTTTTTTTTAACTCCTTTTTTTTATTTTTATTTTGAAACTTATTTGTTTTGAACTTTACTCGTTGTTTTACGGCACCCCCACCAACGGTCTTGGAAGTCCCAAACTCAGGAGCATAGGTCGCTTGAGCAAACTGACCAATGGCTTGCACCCACTTCCGGTGAAAGTTGAAAATCCTGATGAGTGATCAGAGACATCTAACAACAGCTTTCAAAATTGCCCCATGTGTGGCATCTCTTGTCAATGTCAGGATTTACACGCGATTCTCCTCAAATTTCAGCCAGCCCATATCAATTAGACCTTGCACCTTACGCTTCAGAGCCCTACAATGCTCAATGGAACGCCCCGGGGCTTCTCCGTGACAAGCACACGTTGCGTTCGAGTCGTATTCTCAGAAAAATGGAGGTTGATGAACCTTGGTTGGGGTTATGGCTACCATTGAATTATCAAGTAGACATGGGAGCAAGTCAGCATAGGACAGTGGAATTGGGGTGAATTCTAAGGCTTTCTCGCTGCAAAATTCATTTCTTGGTTGGTGTTTTGGTTTACACTAAAGGTGGTGTTTGTCATTGGAAGTGCGGTAGGTAGGCTTTGTGGTTGATTTTAGGGATGGCCTTTGTGGATAACTGGGCGGTGGGTAAGGAGAAGGTTTGTTATTGGCTGAGTAATGACATTGTTGGGTTGGTGGGAAACTTGGCTGTATTGGAATGGCAGTCACAGCATGGGCTTCTACTTCATCCTCACCCTCTTCATTTGCCCTAGTTTTTTGGCATTTATCAAAGTATGATAATCATATTTGTCTCTTTTTAGACTCACTTTGATCATTTCGTCGGTGAAGACCATATCATCAAAGCTTGAAGGTGTGTAGTCCACCATCTTTTCATAGTAGAATACTGGTAATGTGTCGACTATCATTATCATTTTTTCTCCGTCATTGAGGTGCCACTTGAGCTGCCAGGTCTCTCCACCTTTGGGCGTATTCTTTGAAAGATCCGTGCCCCCTTTTTTGCACATATTTTGTAGTTGCATCCTATCCGAAGCCATTATACCAACACTGCCTAACGAAGGCAACCATTAGGTCCTCCCAGGAATGGACTCGGGAAGGTTCCAAGTTAGTGTACCAGGTAACAACTACCCCAGTAAGACTTTCTTGGAAGGAATGTATCAACAATTCCTCATCTTTTGCGTATGCCCCCATCTTCCGACAATACATCTTTAGATGGTTCTTGGGGCAAGTAATCCCCTTGTACTTGTCAAAGTCCAGCACCTTGAACTAGAGAGGGGTGATGATATTGGGTATTGGGAACAACTCTTCTAGGTTAGCAAAGGAATAATCTTCACCTCCTTCAATGGCCCTGAGCCTTTCCTCTAGATGATTCAGCTTTCCCATTTCTGCCATAGCATGAGGGTTTTTACTTGTCGTGGAATGCAAGAGGTGTAGCTGGGGGTGATACTGAGGGCCCTCCAAAGGGTTTTGTAGGGGTATACCACCAACTGCTTGCCCTTCAGTGGCATATCCGAGGCAAGGCTCGAAGTCGGCTAGATTGTGGTGGGGAATTTTATGTGTCTCCCCCACGGTTTAAGAGACATATGCATGATCAGTTTGGGGTTGTTGGCTCTCAATGGGTATAGGAGTGGAGTTATTGACATCCTCATTGGGAGTGTATGCCACATTGGGAGGTGTATAGTTGGGAGACAGGCCATATGGCGGGAAGGCGTGCTTGTTTTGATTTTGCACATCATGGGGGCCGTCCCTACTTCCCAAATCTTTGCCTACCATGTCTAAGGTTGGATGATTCATTTGGTTGAGGCCATATGGGGGCATCGGGTTCACCTTAGCAACAGTGCTGGTAGCGGCAATTGTAACCGCATTGGCTTCCATTATCTTCTTCATGCTCATCATGGCCTCCATCATTGCGGCCATTTGCTCTTTCATGGCCTCCATGTCAGCCTCCATCTACTCTTGTACCTCCTTCGCTTTACCCATTACTCTAGCTCTAGCACGAGTTCGGTAAGGGCACCGTAAAGCATTTTTTTTTTATAACAATGATTAAGTTCTTTTTTTTATTTTATTTTTCAAGGAAAGAATGTAATGAGCAATGCAACCAATGAAAAGCATGGATGTATGCGAATGATGCACAGTTGAAGTATTGCGAATTTTTACGCAGGATATGGGGTTGAATCAATTTAGATTTTCAACATGGTCCATGACATCTTTGTCAAGGTGAAGCTGGAAGTAACAAGGATATCAACAATCCTACATGTGTTTGGCAGTAGACGAAGGAGCGATGTAACACGATCCATCTTTTGCCCCAATTTTTGCAAGATGGTTGCTTCCATGCTTCAACTTGACTTGATGAACCTTTTCGTAAAAGCGCGAGCTTGGTTCAACCCCATAACCCAGGGAATGGCAATTTTGATCGCTAATACTTCAACAACATTTCATAGGGATGAAAGACTCGAGAATACACATGCTATGCATGGAAAATGTAATTATGAGATTGAGATGCCCGAAGAGACATCCTTTCTTAATTAACCACGCATTAGGTACCATGCTCAATCATTTTGTTTTGTTGTTTGTGTTTGTTTTTTTTAATTTTAGAAATGGGTTTATGATCCCAACATGGTTGGCTCATGGTACCTAACACATGCAACTAAGAATGCATCATGAATTTTCATGCTTCCCTTTTTTTTGTTTTTGTTTTGTAGAGGAAAATACAAGGATCATGTATGAGCAAACATGTAGAACAAAAAGTATGTTGAACGCATATGCATCATGATGCAATGACTCATGCAAAATGGGAATGTGATAACGGACAAATGCAGGAACGATATGTTCATTATGATGCTGAAGAGATGTTTATGCGGTGCATGATATGAATGCATTTACGGACACGAGAGCCCGGGAAATTATCTCTCCTTATTGCGCATTTGGGGGGCGTAGTGCCCCATGTGTGCAGTTAAGAAGATGGTATGGATCTTCCGACTTCCCATGACAAAAGTCGAGACCCACATACAACCTATGTGTGACGGTATGATGCAGATGCGAATGCATGAAACAGAAAGAAAACAACACAAAGGGGTAATTCACACATACGAGACTGCAGAGATCCAACTTTAATGCTATGTTTTGGGCATGACGGCGCCTCAACGTAGTATTAAAAAGGTTACGTATTACTCTAAAGAAACCAAACATCACTAGCAAAACTATAAACTAGTGCTATTTACAAAAAAAATGCATGAGAACGAATGGCACGGAGCGTGTTTGCTCTTTGCCCCTATTTGGGAACCTATAGGACAATATCTAGGGGTCTCTAATAACTACTTCCCAACAATTTATAACTCACACGGCCGTTCTCTAGAGGTATCATCCCTCAAGATAATAATATTGTGGCGGTATGGAATACCAGCGACAACACATTATAAAGAGAGAAAGCTCTAGACGAAGTTTCACTATTATCAAGCAAGTCGGAGACCTAGCATGATGATAGATTCACCTCCACTCCTTAAATTCCCATGAACCTGGGTGTAGGGCCCCTTTTATACTCAAACCCGAGGGTGCTTAGAATGCAGTGTAAAGAATGCGAAATAGACAACAGTTATTTACATTTTACACAGTTCAACAAAAGCACACACGAAGTTTCACAAATCCACAATTCCTTAAAATAGGCCTAACTCACAAAAAGGTCCCCAGTGGAGTCGCCAACTGTCGCAACGTGCCCTTTTGCGGGTGAGCGAAGGCGAGGCTCACGGGTGCACTTTCCAAAGGAGGAAAGGTGCGCGGAGTCGCCACCAACGTTTATTTGTGGAAAACGTTGGAAAAACCGAAGGAAACTGGTCAAAATGAAAATTCTAAGTTCGGGAGTTGTATTTACGTTTGAGGAAGGTATTAGCACCTCTCACGTTTGTCTCAAAGGACAACAACCTATTTTTTAGAATTGCGGAAATTGCGTTACCTTAACTTTTATTTCTCTTTATTTTTTGAGGTCGACAAAAGCGGGGCTTTTGCTCCTACGTACCCTCCATCGAAGAGGAAATCAGACCTACGTAGTTCTTTCTTGAGAGTGAATCAAGCGATTCTTTTTACTTGAAAGGTGATCATTTTAAGGCGTTGGACCTTAAAAATGATCCATTTTACTTGGTAAGAAACTGAAATGATAAACTTTCAAAACCCTATTTTTTGTGGACGAGCTTGACTAGGCGAGTTGATTTTAGCCTTAGTTTCACTTTAGTTATTAGTCAATTCAATTAAGAATGAGAAATCTCAAAGAGAAAATGTCCGATTGATTTTTCACTTTATTTTTCGGAAGCGTTACGGAAGCACCTCGGCTTGGATTTTCTTCACGGAAACAATTTTTTTCACCCAAAACAGCTGAAATACCTCACCAGGGGCATCCGGGATCCTTAGAACAACCCCCTTCAGCCTATTTATAGGAAAAAGGGGGAGGAGGTTGCCGCCCAGCTCGCCCAGGCGAGCTGGGTTGCTTCCTCCAGAAGCAATCCAGCTTCAAAAAAACATTCTGGAAGGCCCAATTCAAAATTTCGAAATTGCTATTTGCACCCCCCAATTTTGATAAGTTCACCCCCCTGTTTTCGTAATTTACGGAAAAGTTATGGAAGCCTCACGGAAGCATATAGGACTTGGTTTTCTTCTTTTTTTCTCTTCTGTCTCACCCGTATTAAGTTAATTATGCTTATTTAGGGTTATGGGAATTTTACGGAAGCATTACGGGTGTCCCGAAAGCACCGGAACCCCATTTTTTAACAAAACGAGGGGTGTGGTGGCAACCTAGCTCGCCCAAGCGATCTAGGTTGCTTCAACCTTAAGCAAGAAATTGCCCAGAAACCTCTAGAAGGGCCCAGATTCGAAAATTACTATTTGCACCTCCCATTTTACTAAATACACCCCCCTTTACCTTTTTTTGGTAATTCTTTTTCCGTAACGTTACGAAACTTTACGAATTTCGTAACGATACTTATTTTCCTTCCGCAAGGTTACGAATCTTCACGGATTATGTATTTACTCTTTTTTAGCTTTCGAAGAAATTACGAAAATTCACAGATTGCGAAAAATACCTCCTTTCGATTTCCGTCACATCACGGAATTTTCACGGATTGCGCAAGCTTGCTTCCTTTTGATTTCTGACACGTCTCGGGACTTCATTTATTGTGCAACAAAGGTCGCCAAGTATCTCAAAGCGGCTAACCAGAGGTTGCATGTTATCAAGTAATAATCCCCGGACGAAATTAGGGTATGACAGGTGGAATGGATGAATGCATGAAGAAATGCATATGACATAGATGTAACTATGAGTATGGGAGCCCGGGAAATTGTCTCCTTTTTAGATACAACGTCTCGGGGTAGCACGATGCTCGACGTATGTATTTAAGAAGGTGACACGGACCCTCCGTTGGTTTGCCAAAGAGAGGGGATCAAGGCGAAACCCATGCATGATGCATATGCGAAAGGCACAACACGGGGGTGTACATAGTATGACAATATTCACAAACAAATATAATCAAAGGGGTACACGACATTTGACTACATGCATGGCAGTGTGAAAAAAATGGCACGCAGTGTGCTTGCTTCGTGCCCCTATTTTAGGGACCTACATGGGAGGGAGCTAAAAGGGATTTTTAATGATAAATCCCAAGGTGGTCATACCTCTCTTGATGGTCTCTAGAGGTATCATCCCCTTCGAAGAACATATTGCAGCAGTAGGGACTACTAGCAACAATATGTTATCAAAGAGAAAAACTCTAGATGAGGGTTCACTGTAATCAAGCAAGTCGGAGACCTAGCATGACCATAGATTCACCTCCACTCCTTATGTTCCCATGGACCAGGGTATAGGGCCCCTTTTCAACTCACCGTGTGTGCAAATAGTGTTGGTGTTTGTGTGCATCAAATGAATAAATATTTACCTCATGCATACATTTTAAAACACACTAAAAGCATCAAAAGAGTTTACAAGAACATAAGGAAAAAAGATAGAGAAAAAGAACAAAAGGGAAGTCATAGTAGGAAAGCACACTGATTGATTTGCCTAACTCTCTAACAAGAGTCCCTAGTGGAGTCGCCAACTGTCGCAACCTACCCTTCGGCAGGAGGGCGACGCGTGACTCGCGGGTGCGTTTTCCAAGAAAGAAATACGTGCGGAGTCGCCACCAACATTTATTTGAGGAAAACGTCGGAAAAACCGGAAAAGACGTAGTCTACGAACTTTAAGTGAAAGGTTCGGGTGTTGTATTTACGCACGACGAAGGTATTAGCACCCCACGCATCCGTCACAGGGACGACAACCTTTAATCAAATGTGCAATCATGACTTCAATTTGTGTTATCTTCCCATTTTTCACGTTCTTATGTCTTTTATGCCTTTTATATATATATTTTTTATCTTTTTGTGGTCGACAAGGGTGTTTCCCTTGCTCCTACGTATCCCTCAATTGTGATAAGGAAATCAGACCTACGTAGTTCTTTGAGAACTAAACGTTGGTTAATTTGTTTTTATCCCTTTTTGCAAGATATATTTTTGTTGAATGAAAGCTCTTTTAAGGTGTTGGACCATTAAACGATCTTTCGATTCTTTTTAAAAGGGGAGAAAACATTAAGGCATTAGACCATTAATGATCTCTTATTGTTTTTGAAAGAGGTAACAAAGCTACACGTTGATTTTAGGCTTTAGAAATCCACGTTTAGCCAAAAAAAGCGGAAAAAACCATTTTAAGGCGTTGGACCTTTAAAAATGGCTTTTTAGGTGATGACAAAAATTTGATTTATGAATTGATTTTAGCCTTAGTTTCACTTTGGTTATTAGTCAATTCGATTAAGAAAGAAAAATCCCAAAGAAAAACGTCCGATTGATTTTTTTTATTATTTTACTAAAAGATATTTTTTTTATATTATTATTTTGCCTCTTTTTTGGTTTTAAACGTGGTTACGGCATGACCAAACGATCGGATTTCATTTTAACAGAAATTAAAAGATGTTACAATACGAATGATCGGTGGAAATTTATTTTACTTTTGATTAGGCGAGAAAATGACCTAAATAAATTACTAAAGCACATCAAAAGGGGGTACGGAAAGTAAATGAAATAAAAATAAAAGCACGCAAAACAAATGAGGATCACTAAGGGTACATAAAATGAATTGAAAAGTTCGATTTCGGGAACTTACCGGTTGAAGACCGAAGAACGACGAAGAACGAACGTAGAACGACGAAAAACGGCGAAAAATCTTCGCGAAATCACTCACGGAAATGTCTCGGAAGCGTTACGGAAGCGCCTCAGCTTGGATTTTTTGCACGGAAACAATTTTTCTCACTAATTTTAAGTGATCCTTAGATATCAGGAGGGTTGAACATTTTTGTATTTCCCTCCTCCCCCTATTTATATGAGAATGAGGGAGGAGCTTGCCACCCAGCTCGCCTAGGTGAGCTAGGTTGCTTCCTTTAGAAGGCACCGCCTTCTGGAGGAACTTCCTGGAAGGCCCAAGTGGGCCTGTTTGCTATTTGCACCTCCCTGTTTACTAAATACACCCCATGCCTTTTTTTCTGATTCTTTTTCCGTAACGTTACGAAACTTTACGAATTACGTAACGATACTTGTTTTCTTTCCGTAATGTCATGAAACCTTACGGATTATGCAATCATCCCTTCTTTGGCTTTCAGAATGTTACAGAACTTCATGGATTGCGTAGCAATGCTTCCTTTTGACTTCCGGCATGTTACGGAACTTCACGGATTGCACAACAATGCTTCCTTTTGACTTCCGGCATGTTACGGAACTTCACGGATTGCCTAACGATGGGTGCCAAGTACCTCAAAGTGGTCAAGCAAGGGTCGCATCCCAACAAGCAGATGGTCCCCGGACGAAATTAGGGTATGACACCTAGGTAGCTTCCTTGATAAACTTCCTTGAGAAACTTTCTTAAGATGCTTCCTTGAGAAGCTTCCTTGAGAAGCTAGAGCTTAGCTACACACACCCCTCTAATAACAAAGCTCACCTCCTTGAGATGAAAAGCTAGAGTTTAGCTACACACACCCCTCTAATAACAAAGCTCACCTCCTTGAGATGAAAAGCTAGGGTTTAGATACACACACCCCCTATAATAGCTAAGCTCACCCCATGTCAAAATACATGAAAATACAAAAAAGTCCCTACTACAAAGACTACTCACAATGTCTTGAAATACAAGGCTAAAACCTTATAATACTAGAATAGCCAAAATACAAGGCCCAAAAGAAGGAAAAACCTATTCTAATATTTACAAAGAAGAGTGGACCCAACCTTGGCCCATTGGCTCAGAAATATACCCTGAGGTTCATGAGAACCCTAGGGCCTTCTTTAGCAGCTCTAGCCCAATCCTCTTGGAGTCTTCTATCCAATGCCCTTGGGGCATAGGATTGCATCACATAATGATGCAATCGTACCCCCCCAAGGGCATTGGATAGAAAACTCCAAGAAGATGGGGTCAGAGATGCAGGAGAAGGCCCTAAGGTTCTCATGAGCCTTAGGGTAGATTTTAGGCCCATGGGCTAAGTGTGAGCCCACTTATCTTTGTACATATTTGATTAGGGTTTCATTATTTTCGGTCCTTGTATTTAGGGCTCCATAGTGTAGGGAGGGTACCCTAGTAATGTAGGAATTTTCAGCCCTTGTATTTTAGGGTACCTATACTAGTTTTTGTATTAAGGGTAGTTTTGTAATTGCACAAGCATTAAGTGCACTATTTGATGTGTGTGTTGGGAGAGAATTTTAATTGAATTGAGAGAAGCCCAATCCAATTAAATTTTGGACATCATGCTTTACATGCCTCATGACACCTAAGCACACTTAGTGGAGAATCTTGGACTTGATCTTGGATTAGTGGGCTGAACCATAGCTGAAAATCACTAATCATAATTAGTGAAATTTTGGCTCCAAATTTGGTTCCACAAATTCAAATTCAAATTCAAGTGAAATTTGAATAGAAATTCAAAATTTACTCCAATTTTATGTGACACTTAGGCTATAAATAGAGGCCTTGTGTATGCATTTTTTGAACTTTGATCATTTGAGAAATTAGACTTCAAAGTTCAGACCTCATTTGAGGCATAAAATTTGTGCCCCTCTCTCTCCCTCTCCCTACACTCATCTTCTCCTACCTTCAAGCTCTTATCCATGGCCTCCTATAGTGGTGAGCTTGTTCTTGACTCATCTTCTCCTTAAAGTGGCATCTCCAATCACCTTTCGACCTTCTCCATTCTACTACCATTGATCTTCAAGAAGCGAATGACTCCATTGATGAAGAAGATCCAAGGCCTACAAGCTCTACATGGAGCTACATCATATAACCTGCAAATGAATCAGGTTTATGGATCGTTCAAAGAGAACAATGAACTCAAGCAATCCAATTGTAGCTGATTTCGCTCTCTTTATTGAGATTCAAACACAAAACCATGTATTCCCACACATGGCAGAAACCATTGAAAATTAAACCATTGTGGCACCTAATACTTCTTAATTATAACGCAGTGGGTGAACACAAAACGTGGGATATATTGAAAAAGGATGATATTAGTGTTCCTCTTCTTTGTCAAAAATTACATACTCAAAGGGACTGGGTTCCTACGATTTACGTTATTGACTTATTGCATGCAGTGAACTTATTAACATTGTCAGGCATGACCTATCTCCTTTATAAGAGTGAAGAAACTCCAAAATAATGATGTTTAGTAAGACCTAAATGTAAGACTTTCAATCCCTAAATACACCAGAGTGTAAGACTAATGCAAGGAAAAAGCAAGGGAAGCATACCTAATGAAGACACTGACACAAAGTTGCAGGTCACAATAGTGAGGACAGGGTGCAAGGTACGGTGAGGCAACAACGCAAACTACAGGCAGGCCATGGCAGGAGCTATAGGCAAGCCACAACACAAGCAAGGAGTAGGGATTCCTAGCTCGTCTACATAACAACAATAACCATAATGAAGGATTTGTATGTGAAGGAGAGTGATGAGCATGAGATCAAGGACACTGATACACTTATTTCCTTAATCTTTAAAAACAAAGACGATCGCATTCAAAAGCCGTCTTTGTCTCCTTTCCTACTATTTTTCATACAGTGGATTCTAAGAAGGTTTTATAAGTAATCATCTTAGAACAGGTCATTTGAAGACGGGTTTTGAAAATCGCCTTTGTTTTAAATACCAGGATTTACGAAAATTTCATCGGCTTTTTATTTAAGACAGTTCTTTGGCAACCATCATCGAAACCGCGTCGTAAAAAAACTTTTTTTAGTAGTGATTCTAAGACGGTTATGCAGAAACCGTCTTAGAATGTCACACAGTGACAATTTATAAATATGAGATTGTTAATAAAGATGGTTTTACGAAAATCATCTTCGAAACTATCATTCTACAATGGTTTTCCAAAAATCGTCTTAGAATGGTTGTCATTCCAAAACGGTTTTACAAAAACCATCTTAGAAGTTAGTATTTTTTATTTTTAACTCTTTTTCTCCTCTCTTATTCCCATTCTCTCCCTCTCGGCCCCTTCCTCTTCAACCTTAACCCTATGCCTAATTCCCTCTCCATTCTCTTCTCTTCCCTTTATCTCCATCTCCCTCTACATCTCTTTCCTCCTCACTTCCCACCCTTACTCTATTCTCCCCTCCACTGCTTCCTCCGACGCCCAGTCAAAACGATGCCAATTCCCTTTTCCTCCACAACCGCCTCCATCTCCTCTATTGCTATAATTGTCCAAACGCCATCATTTCCTTCCCCGTTGACGCCTACAATGACAAACTCGGCTTCTTCATTCTCGCTGTCAAGGATTCTTCGCACTTGGACATTGTAACATCCATTTTTTTGTAAATAAATTAAATTTTTTTAAATTAAAAAAATAGAGTTTTAGAAAATGGTGAGGTCTTTATAATTAAATAAGTAAGGAGAAATAATTGTATTAAAATAGTGATTTGAAGGAAAAAAAAAGATATTTGATTTATTCATTGAATGGAAAATAAAATAGAGTTCCTTTTTATAAAATAATAAAAATAAATAAATAGAGTAAATAATAGGTTGTGAGTACCCTAGTCCTCTTTGCTTTTTATCGGTTAACATGGACCGTTCGAAAGCGTAAAATCAACACATCACTTCACTGCCTTTGGAAAGAACTACGTAGGTCTGATTTCCTCTTTGATGGAGGGTACGTAGGAGCAAAAGCCCCACTTTTGTCGACCTCAAAAATAAAAAGAGACAAAAAGTTTAGATACATTTTCACACAAGTCTAATCTATGGCTGTTGTCCTTTTGGGACAAACGTGAGAGGTGCTAATACCTTCCTCAAGCGTAAAGATAACTCCCGAATCTGGAATATTCATTATGACCGGTTTCCTTTGGTTTTTCTAACGTTTTCCTTTCAATAAACGTTGGTGGCGACTTCACGCATTTTCCTCCCATTGAAGACGCACCCGTGAGCCTCGCCTCGCTCGCCCGCAAAAGGGTAGGTTGCGACAGTTGGCGACTCCACTAGGGACTTTTTTTAAGTGAGTTAGGCCTATTTTAGGAAAAAGTGGAATTATGAAACTTTGTGTGTGCATTTTTTCTTGAACTGTGTAAAAAGTAAATGTTGTCTTTTTCACATTTTTACACCGCATTCTAAGCACCCACGGGTTTGAGTAAAAAAAGGGGCCCTACACCTGGCTTCATGGAAATCTAAGGAGTGAAGGTGGATCTATGGTCATGCTAGGTCTTCGACTTGCTTGATAATAGTGAAACCTCGTCTAGAGCTTTCCCTCTTTATAATGTGTTGTCGCTGGTATTCCATATCGCCGCAATATTATTATCTTGAGTGAGAACAACCATGTGAGATATGGATCGTTGGGAGTAGTTATTAGAGACCCCTAGATATTATCCTATAGGTCCCTAAATAGGGGCATGGAGCAAGCACGCTCTGTACCATTTGTTTTCATGCATTCTTCTGCGAATATCACAGATTATAGTTTTGCTGTATATCTAGTGATATCTTGTCTCTTTAGAGTAGCGCTTCACTTTTTATTGCATACTTTGGGGCGCCGCAATGCCTAAAATGTAGTATTAAAAAGGTGGATCTTTTTCGGTCTCGTATATGTGAACTACCACTTGTTTTTCTTCTTTTCGTTTCATGCATGTGCATTGCATCATTCATATCAGAGCCTTAATTCACCCCTTTTTAGGTAAATGATGGGGACAAATCAAATCGGAAAAAGATTCTATCAAGTCAAGATTAAGGGCCTAGATGTCACCAGCCTTGAGGAGTTGGGATGGTTGATGGGACCCCTCCAGATGCAAGCCTTCCGCAAGGCGTACGGAAAGATTTTAGATTTGACCATAGCGGAGGTATTCACAGAAGCCATTGTATCCCTCACCCAATACTATGACCAGCCATTGAGATGCTTCACGTTTGGGGACTTCCAAATAGTACTGATTGTTGAAGAATTTGAGGAGATTCTAGGATGTCCTCTTGGGGGAAGAAAACCGTATCTTTTCTCCGGGTTTCTTCCCTCCTTGAGCAAGATTGCAGTTGTGGTCAGGGATTCGGTGAGAGAGTTGGATCGTGTAAAGCAAACTCGAAACGGCGTAGTGGGCCTATCGCAGAAGTACTTGGAAGGCAAGGCAAGGGATATGGCGAATCAAGAGGAGTGGGTCCCGTTTGCAGATGTATTAGCTTTGCTAATCTTTGGGGTTGTCCTCTTTCCAAACGTGGACGGTTTGGTGGACCTAGCCGCGATTGATGCTTTCCTTGCATATCACCATAGCAAGGAGAGTCCGGTGGTAGCTATCTTGGCGGACTTATTTGATACATTTGACCAAAGGTGCGAGAAGAACAGCGCACGGATTATCTGTTGCTTACCCGCTCTTTGTGTATGGTTGGTTTCACACCTATTCCAACAAGACATAAGGCACCCATGTCCACTCCAAAGTCATCGCTCGTGAGTCAAAAAGAGAAGAGTAGATAGGGAGCAATACTTGGCTGGGATAGGAGGCAGAGCAATCAAATGGTTTCCTCGATGGAAGGAAGGAAATGAGGGAGTTCTCTTCTCATGTGGGGACTACCCAAACATTCTGTTGATAGGGACGAGGGGTTGTATTAACTACAATCTCGCACTTGCTATAAGACAGTTAGGGTACCCCATGAGGGGAGCACCGACGGAAGAGAGCCTCTCGCCTTTCCTTGTGAGAGATTTTGGTGCACAAAGTTTCAAGATTGTACAAAGAGTCCACAAGGCGTGGGAAATCCCGTTAAGAAAAGATAAAGAACTTAGGGGCATCCATAATTGCATCATCGGTGGTTATCATGAATGACTGAAAGTTCATACACGAGGGTTAGATTGGCTCTCCAAGTTGAAAATTATCAACGAGGAGAACTTTGAAGCTCCGGAAGAGAATGAAGAAGTCCGAGCTCTAAAAATAGAGCTAGGAAAGGCAAGACTCGCCAAAGAAAAATTCAAGTTAGTCGCTACAGACGTTCGGAAAGAGTGTGCTGAGTTACGAGAAGAAAATACAGCTACCACAAGAGCCCTTGAACAAGAAACCAAGAGGGCTCGCAAGGAAGAGCATGGCCGAGACAAATTCCGTGGAGCTTTGTAGGGCAACAACAAGGAACTCAAGCTTCAAAGGGAAGAGAGAGACCAATCACGAGTACATAGCATGGTCTTAAAGGAGGAGTTAGCTGCTTGCTCAAGATCCAAGAGGAGTTTGGCCCAACACTTAGAAGCCACGGAGCAAAGCATGCTAGCTATAATAGGGCAGTACAAAGAGGAGTTAAACCAGTCTTTGGCTCATGAGCAAAAGCTAGTAGAAGACTTCGCACGAGCATACACCGAGAAGGAGGCAAGAGGAAGGGTGATTGATGCATTACCTCAAGAAGCGACCATGTGGATGGATAGGTTTGCCTTGACCTTAAATGGAAGTCAAGACCTCCCACGACTACTAGCCAAAGCAAGGGCCATGGCTGAAGTGTGTTCAGCCCCAGAGGAAATTCACGGGCTAATCAATTATTGTCAACACATGATAGATTTAATGGCCTATATAATTAGAATCCGTTAGGTTCTATTGTAACACTTTTGTGAAATCTTGGCTAGATGAAAGCTTTTGTTCCATTTTTATAAAAAAGAGAAGTTCTGAAACTCATCACATTGTCTTAAAAAGGGTCTTGAGGTGGATCTAAGTGCTCTGATCATTCATTAGCATAACATATTCATTATTTGGTGGCATGCTCACCACTATTTGTTTCTTTAGGAAACTCACCATAACTAAAAAAGCGCAAAGGCACCCCTATAACACCCGATCCAAAAGTAAGATGGGTAACGAAGAGGGAGTGCAAGAACAGATGAAGGCCGACATGTCGGCTTTAAAAGATCAGATGGCTTCTATGACGGAAGCCATGCTAAAAATTCAAAAATCAATAGAAGACAATCCTACGGCGGCCGCTTCCAACACAACTAGGGAAGCGGAACCGGTGCTACAGCCCGCAATGAACTCGTGCCGGGACAGAAGCGCGGTGGGTTTCAATCGGAGGTATAGTCCTCAAGCCTACCCTTATGGCTTGCCTCCAGACTTCACTCCCCGTACCGCTCCAGACGATTTGAGCCAAGCGCCTACCTTCGAGGGGCAACTCCCTCCTCATGCCGACTATCCTCTGTAGGAAGATGATGAAGGAGATGCCCATTTAGGCCCTCTACTTCCCTCAAGGGAATCGGCCCCCATGAGTTGCCCCAGCCAAACATTATCAGCCATGCCCCATCTCAATTTGCACCCGTTAAGGAACCTGTTCCCATTTCAAAAGACAAGGGAAAGATCGATCTGCTTGAAGAGAGGTTGAGAGAGGTGGAAGGCCTCGACAACTATCCTTTCTCGGATTTAACCGATCTGTGTCTGGTACCTGACATCATCATTCCTCCCAAGTTTAAGGTACCAGATTTCGACAAGTACAAAAGGACGACGTGTCCAAAGAGTCATCTTCGGATGTATTGCCAAAGGATGGGGGCATATTCCATGGATGAAAAGCTGTTAATGAACTTCTTTCAAGACAGCTTAGCCGGAGCAACAATGGCGTGGTATACAAATCTGGAAGCCTCTCAGGTCCGGACTGAGGAAAGGCAAGTTTGAATACGCTTCCAACGCTGGCCCCAACAGCAATAGAAGAGCCCCAGTGGTGGGCACACGGAAAAAGGAAGGGGATACCCACGCGGTCACCACCGCCCCAACGTGGATGAAAACGCCCCAAAATGCTCAAAACTCATACCAACACAACCACCCAAACTTCTCGATCCGAGCTGGAAGTTCCTTCCTAACTCAAGTAGAAGGGCCTGCCATGACAGAAAAAGCGCCTGCACAACACGCGGCTCCAGCCACACCCCGGCCAGCCAATAATACGACTCCTGGCACGAGCTATGACAATCCGCGATGCCCCCCGAGAGACCAGCTCTCTCCTATTCCCATGGTGTATTCCGAGATATGACCCTCATTGTTGGAAAACCATTTGGTGGTGGACATACCCGAAAGGTCTTCCAGCCACCATACCCCAAGTGGTACAACTCAAATGCCACGTGCGCATACCATAGTGGAGCCCCCAGACACAACATTGATTCTTGCCTGGCATTCAAGTATAAGGTGCAACACCTAATAAATGCCGGCTGGCTATCATTTCAAGAAGAGGGCCCCAATGTTAAGACCAATCCGCTAGCCAGTCATGGAGGAGCTAGCGTAAACGCCATCGAAAAGGATAGGCCGTCAGGGTCAAAGAGATTAGAAGATGTGGCCACATCCAGAAGATTCATCTACCAGTCGCTGCAGGCAGCATGCATGGTCTCTCGTGGCGGAGACAAAAGCGACGAATGTCTGTTTCATCTCGGGGAATTACACGACATGGAAACATGCCCCGCGGTGGAAGAGCTACTTCAACGGCTCATGGACTGAGGACAGCTCGAAGTGTCCGAGAGAGGTAGGGAAGAGCCGCAGATTTGCACGCAGTCGACAGAAAGGAAGGCTCCCCTAACCCCCAAAGCCCTAGTAATATGTTTCACTAGGAATATGACCAGCCCCAGGTCCGAGTACCCCCCGGCAGTGCCTAAGCCGATGCCATTTTCCTATCAAAGCAATAAGGTCGTCCCATGGAAATATACCCCTCCCGCTTTTGGAGAAGGGGCTGCAACCGAGGTTGACTCCTTGTCAGCCAAGGTGACCAACATTACCGGCCTTAGTGGCGTAACCCGCAGTGGCCGGGTGTTTGCTCCCCCTCCATCGGTGAAATTTCCCTCCAAGGGGAAAGCACCCATGACCCAAAAGTCCGCAGGCTCGACCACCCCCTCAAAAGAAGTGGATCCCCCGGTAGTAAAGGGAGCTGAAAAGAAGGAAGATCTCCAAGGAAGGGCGGTGACCTTGGAAGAGGCTCATGAGTTCCTTCGTCTCATCCAACAAAGTGAGTTTAAAGTGGTTGAGCAATTGAATAAAACTCCAACAAGGATCTCCTTGCTCGAACTGCTCATAAGCTCCGAGCCTCATCATGCACTATTAATAAAGGTCCTCAACGAAGCCCACGTAGCACACGACATCTCAGTCGAGGGCTTTGAAGGCATTGTTAATCACATAACTACCAATAACTACCTCGTGTTTGCGGATGAGGAGATTTCGGTTGAGGGGAGAGGGCACAACAAAGCTGTACATGTATCTATCAGATGCATGGACCATGTCGTCGCTAAGGTACTCATCGATAATGGTTCAAGTTTAAATGTGATGCCAAAGACCACCTTGGAGAAGCTTCCTTTTAATGTGTCACATCTAAAACCGAGTTCGATGGAAGTACGAGCTTTCGACGATAATCGGCGGGAGGTGATGGGGGAAATTGACATCCCCATGCAATGTAGTTTTCCAAGTGATGGACATAAATCCCGCCTACAGCTGCCTTTTGGGGAGGCCATGGTGTGGCGTCCCCAAAATAATGACTGGTTTAATAGTAATGATTTAAATAACAAAAACCATGGTGATTTTTTTTTCTTCTTTTTCTTTTTCATTTCTTTCTCTTTCCACAATAATTAAGTTCAGAAGGAAAATCATCACTATAGAGTCCTGAATGGCCAGTTCACAACTCTATTCGGAGTCATTTCTTTCTGATCACTCATAACCTCTAACTATTTGCTTTTTCAAAAGGAAAGATATACCAGCCATTACTTTAGGTCGTCACGTGAAAGAAATAAAACGAAATACAGTCGGTAAAATCTTTTGCAAATAAAGTTTGCTACTGCTTTCTTTTCAAATAACAAGATTAAACATAAGTACATTCATCATTTAAAGCTGTCCAAAATATGGGAGTTTTACAAAATACATAGTGTCATCCAAAGCAAAAGTATCCCTTGTAGTAGCTTCAGCCACATGTGTACAATCATCAGAGTCCTATACAATGGGTCTACCCATACAAAACAAAAGAGTAAACCTAACAGTTAGTCCTAGATACACCCACCCTCAAAAAGTATATAAAACTAGTCCAATGAGCTGTCTACTATGATGAAGAGTCTGCCTCAGATGCCGACATGACGTCCTCGGGAGAATCCACCTCTGGGAGTGGGTCCTCATCACCCTCTAGAAAGTCAAGAGCATCCACAGCAGGCTCAGGAGGTAGCTCCTCAGGATCCTCCTCAGGGTCTTCCTTGGATGACGTCACCTCGATCACTTGGACTGGCTCCACTAGATGGTATGGTGTAGGCGTAGGTAGTATCCACTCCACATTGCGCTGAAGCGTGTGCGCGGGTTCATCTGGATGCACCAATGAAGTAGCCGTGAATCGAATCGTGCCCCGAAATCGGCACCTCGCATTGCCTTCGAGGATCTCCCAAGCTCCCTCTAGGCACTCCATCTCCACTCGGTCATGGATTAGTTGCGCTGCCATCACGATCTACAAGAAAGAAAAGAAAGGGGTAGACTCTTTCACGAAAATCTAACTGCGCCGCAACACAATGCGTCTCATAACCACTACATGCAAGTAAAAGGGGTATCTTTAGGCTTTTCATCTCTGGTAATCGATTACACAACCTTGGTAATCGATTACCAGAGGCTAAACTCGAATTACACAGCCTTAGGACATGAAACCTGCAAAAATGCACTGTGTAATCGATTACACATAACTGGTAATCGATTACCAGTGGCATGTCCCTCTGTGTAATCGATTACACAGCCTGGTAATTGATTACCAGAGGCCTCCAAAACATGCTACCTTCATTTCTAAGCTTGGTAATCGATTACACCCCTTGGTAATCGATTACCAGAAGCCCTCTTAGCTTCCTGGTCTCGTTTTTAAGCCCGATAATCGATTACACCCCTTGGTAATCGATTACCAGAGACCATCTTAGTCTCCTGTCTTCATTTTTTAAGCCTTGTAATCGATTACCCACTCTTGGTAATCGATTACCAGAGGCCATATCCCATATATCACTCAAGATTCACAGCTGGCCAGCCACCACACAAGCCTCCTTGCTTTGTGGTCTTTGTTCCTTTTATCTGTTGACTGCCAGGAGCTCGCCCGCTTTGGTACATCACAGGTTCTCACTGACTGACTATGCCTGGGTTGGGTCGGGATTGGTCAAGCTTGGTTTTGGGCAATAGCACCCCACCTGACGTCCCCAAGGTCTCCTGACCCCCGCGACATATCTCCAGGTACCACTCTGTGGTCAACGAATAAAAGCAGGAAGTTTCACCCTTCTGCACTTCCTCATTTCAAGCTTGTAGGATTATGGGGTACCCATCACATGTGGTACTAGGTGGCGGTTGGGCGATGGTGCAAAACAAGTTCTCCACATCCACAAATCACGTACAAACCCACCATCCCCTGTTGCCCACCTCCAACTGAGCTCACGTACTCCCATGTAGCCCTTATCCTCATTTCTCTCAACACCGGGTCCCCATCAATCCTCCCAAGCTTCCACAACATCCAAGTAATTCCACATCCAATCATCATGGACTAACAAAACCAAGCAAAACAGGGCAAAGGCAGAAAACTCTGCCCAAAACGCAACTCAGAATCACAGCTTTTCACATACAAATACCCCAGTAACATTTCCTTCGTTCCAATTCGTTAACCGTTGGATCGACTCGAAAATTTTACTGAAAGTCTCTAGTACATAAGTCTACATTTTGACCGTTGGGATCTGCTAACAAATGTCCAGAACCCCATATGTACTACCCTTTTCACAATCAGCCATATACAAGCATTTTTCTGCACTTATACAAAATTCTGCTGCACATTTCAACAGAAAAATTCTGCATAAAGTGCAGATTTCGAAAACCACTCTTTCCCTCATCCAATTTTGCCCAAATTGAATCCTACAAGTCCCAAATCATGTACCAATCATGTCTAAACCAAGGACAAGCTTCAGACCAAAGCAACACAAAATCTAGGTATCCAAAACCCCTCAATTTAATGGATTTTCAAGGTTTGAGAAGTGAAATTGAGAATGGGGTAAATTTGGAGCAAACTCTCACCTCACACGAGTCTATAACATCAATTTAAACTTGTTCAAATTGGATTTACACCTAAAATTTCGCCGAACCAAAATTTGACTCCTCAACCCCCAATTTTACCCTAGAAATGGCTCTTTATTCACTTTGGTCATTTGTTTTTCTCTCTAGCACAGCCCAAACTTTCTTCTAAGTCCTAAATGAAATTTCAAGCTAGGATTAACTCACTTTAACCTCCAAATACCACTAAATCCAGATTTGGCCTTCCAACTCTCAAAACCTCACTCTTCTTCCACTCATAACACCATATTCTCACTTTCTAACCCTAGGTTAACTCTACCCTTCATCTCTAACAGTTTTCCATAAGCAATTTCAGCACATAAACATCACAAGCATCATCATAAAAACCCTAAAACTGAATGGGTAAGCTTAACTCATCCAAACATGGCAAGTTCAACATGCTTTCAACAAATTTCTTCACAAATAACTATCATGAAGCAGAAACCTAGCAAAACTACCCATCATATCTCCCAAAATCCAATACCCACGAAAATCAAGTGAGAAAGAAGTCTACCCAAACCTGAAATTTCGAGGTCCCACACGTAGAGATGCGCTTCACGACTCCGAAAATGCCTTCTTTTCGCGATTTGGAGCAGAAATGGGCACCAAAGGTTGGAGCTTTAATGGAGTTTCAATGGAGGATGAAGAAGAAAGAAAAAGCAACGTGAGGGAGAGGGAGAAAGCTTCTGAAATGTGGGCTGAGTGAGGAGAGAGAGAGAGTTGCTTTTTGGTTTAAAAGGCCTTTTCTCTTTTCTATTATTTTATTTTAAGTTATGCCACATGTCTCCATTTGAGTGGAGCAAAAGACCCACTTTTCTCTTGATGTGACTCATGCTCAGCCACATGAAGAGAAAAATTTGACCTTTTGAAATGCCAAAGTCCTGCCTCGGTTTGCATGCTGTTTCTCTGGTTCCAGTCCCTCGCGTTTCTCTGCGCCCGTCGGGGCCAATTTTCAAAAGTAGGCAATATATATATCAAAACGCTCAGAATGAAACCCCGAGCGTGGTTTAGAGGTTGGTTTTGTTAAATTCTAAGTCGCACGCAAAACGATGATTTTTAGACTAATTAATTAAGAATTAACTTATAACCTTCCAGTTATGGATTTCTCTTCCTTAATTATCCTAACCTGCGTATCTTGCCCCCACTATTCCTACTTCTACCAGGAACATATATGCATATACACTGAATAATACTTATATATATATATATATATATATATATATATATATATATATATATATATTCAAAATACACCGTTTACAAAATTCTGGGTAGAAATTTCCAGGATGTCACACATGGATCCACGCATTAGGAGTGGTCCCCTCGACGCTTCGCCAGAAATTGAAATTCGCAGTTGGTGGACTCTTGGTGATAGTGTCGGGCGAAGAGGATATGTTGGTAAGCTGCCCCTCCTCGGCACCGTATGTAGAGGCAGCAGAGGAATCATTGGAAACAGCTTTCCAATCCTTCGAGGTGGTAAGTTGTGCCTCTATGGAAATAAGTCCATTGCTACCTTGTTTCTCTAATGAGGCCCTGATGGTGGCGCAGGTAATGCTCAGGCACGGTTATGAGCCCGGAATGGGTCTGGGCAAGGACAGCCACGGGAATGCCGATGTGGTTGACATTAGGGGTAACCCGCACAAATATGGGTATGAGCCCGGGAAAACTGGAAGAAGGAATGCACCGTCAAGACTTCGGGCAGATAGGGCATGGCCCAATCATGTTAGCCAGTGTTTCACAAGTGCTAGGATAATGTTCGAGGAAGAGGTGGCGGCAATAGGAGGAGAAGCTCCACAAGATCCGCCGAGTTTCGTGCGACCGTGCCATCCCAATTTCCAACTAGGGAATTGGCACGTGACGAGCCAGTCAAAAGTCTATACCGTTGATTCAATGTAATTAGAGGCTATAGATTCCTTTCTCTTTTGTTTTGTGAAACCTACCTTATTAAATAACAAAGAGATCTTGTTTCATCTGTTCTTGCAATTCCACCTTTTCTCATATCATTTTGCATGTTTTTTTTTGTCTTGAATGGTATAGATGTGAGGATCGATCCTTTGAGGATCCTGACAATGAGGGCTTGATAATCGATTTTGACCGAGAAGTAAGTCAAACAATAAACAAAGAAGAGGAAGAGGATGTCCTTTCACCGGAGTTGGAGAGGTTGATCGCTCAGGAAGAATGCGAAATGAAGCCTCACCAAGAGGAAACCGAACTGATAGACTTAGAGACCAGAGAGGGAAAGAAAGAAGTGAAAGTAGGGACCGGTATGACCGCACCTATCCGCCAAGATTTGATAACCCTTCTTGAAGAATATCAAGACATCTTCGCATGGTCGTACCAGGACATGCCAGGTCTGGAACTCGACATTGTGCAACATAGGTTGCCATCGAATCCTGGGTGTTCCCCGGTTAAGCAAAAATTATGAAGGATGAGACCCGAAATGTCTTTGAAAATTAAAGAAGAAGTGAGAAAGTGGTTCGATGTGGGTTTCTTGGCTGTGGCTCGATACCCTGAGTGGGTAGCCAACATTGTCCCCGTCCCAAAAAAGATGGCAAAGTGCGAATGTTCGTAGACTATCGGGATCTAAACCGAGCCAGTCCTAAAGACAATTTTCCCTTACCGCACATTGATATACTAGTAGATAATACGGCTAAGTTCGCCCTTTTCTCATTTATGGATGGTTTCTCAGGGTATAACCAGATAAAAATGGCACCCGAAGATGTGGAGAAGACCACTTTCATCACCCTATGGGGAACATTCTGCTACCAAGTGATGGCCTTCGGGCTAAAAAATGCTGGGGCAACCTATCAACGTGCCATGGTAGCCTTATTCCACGACATGATGCATAAAGAGATAAAAGTCTATGTAGATGACATGATTGCCAAATCTCGGACCGAGGACGAACACCTCATCAATCTGTGTAAGCTGTTTGGAAGGTTGCGAAAATACCAACTGAAACTAAACCCCGCCAAGTGCACCTTCGGGGTAAAGTCAGGGAAGTTGTTGGGTTTTATCATGAGCCAGAAAGGGATAGAGATAGATGCCGAGAAAGTGAAGGCCATTCTTGAAATGCCAGAGCCATGCACAGAGAAGCAGGTTCGAGGTTTCCTGGGCAGGTTGAATTACATCGTGAGATTTATCTCGCAACTCACCCCTACCTGCAAGCCCATCTTCAAATTCTTGCGTAAAAACCAGGCGGTCCTGTGTAATAGCGACTGCCAAGAGGCCTTCGAAAAAATCAAACAGAGCCTCGCGAATCCCTCGGTGGTCATGCCACCTATAACAGGAAGACCTCTTTTCCTGTACATGACTGTGTTAGTCGAGTCTATGGGGTGCGTGTTGGGTCAACATGATGACTCTGGGAAGAAGGAACAAGCCATTTACTATTTAAGCAAGACATTTAATGCCTGTGAGATGAATTACTCAATGTTGGAAAGGACGTGCTGCGCCTTGGTATGGGCATCACATCGTCTTAGGCAGTACATGCTCAGTCATACCACTTGGCTTATTTCCAAAATGGATCCCGTGAAATACATCTTTGAGAAACCGGCCCTCACGGGACGAATCGCTAGGTGGCAAGTACTACTATCTGAATTCGATATTGTGTATGTCACCCAAAAGGCGATAAAGGGAAGAGCCTTAGCAGATTATTTGGCCCAACAACCCCTTCAAGATTATCGACCAATGCACCCTGAGTTCCTGGATGAAGACATCATGGCCCTATTCAAAGAGAAGCGGACACACAAGGATATAGACAAATGGATTGTTTGTTTTGATGGGGCATCTAATGCTTTGGGCCATGGAGTAGGGGCAGTCCTTGTATCCCCAGATGATCAATGTATCCCTTTCACGGCCAGGCTAGGTTTCGATTGTACCAACAATATGGTCGAATATGAAGCATGCGCCCTTGGGATTCAAGCTGCCATTGATTTTGACGTGAAGCTACTCAAAGTATATGAAGACTCGACTTTGGTAATACGTCAGTTGAGAGGGGAATGGGATACTAGGGATCCAAAATTGATACTCTATCAAACTTATATCTTGAAGTTAGCTGAATTCTTTGTCGACATTTCTTTCCACCACATTTCTTTCATAGAGAGCAAACATATCTTTTGGAAACAAGAAATTGACGCTAAGAGTTTATTTTCCAAAATAACCGAGATAAGAATGGATGGATTCATTGAAACAAATGAAAGAACATGATTTGGAAACGTTGGGTCTACTTGCATAAATCCCAAGCCTTAGTATCATAATGCCATAAACTGGATGCTTGAGTACCCACCTAGCTGTATGCATGACTAAATTTTGCACGTTGTTTCCAAATCATCATTGTTACGCGCGCCTCGTGGAAATAATATGGGAGTTTAACCCGAAACCGACACTCTGACACATGAATTTGTTTTGCCCCAAATATCAAAATCGGGCGAGCGAGGCGAAAAGACCATGTTGAGACACAACCTTAAGCTACCTTGAACCTTGGCCCATGAAGAGAATCCTCATCCTTCCCCCCGAAGAAAAGGACAGCAAAATCTCCTCAAGGGAGAGCGAATAATGAATGCTAAAACCCAAATTCCCAATCAAAGATCAAAAAAAGGGAGAGAAAGAAATGAAAAGGAAAGAAAAGAAAAGGAAAAGAAGGATTCCCGATCTAAGATCAGAAGAAAGTAAAAAGGAAAAGATCGGAGGGAAACAGAATAATTCCCGGTCAATAAAGGAAACCAGGAAAGAGAATAGAAGATCTTCGGACCAGATAAATTTTCGGCGAGGTAAATGACCGTCGGCAAAGGGAAAACCCATTTTGAAGTGGTTCTTCCTTTGGGATTGCCATTCAAGATTGCTCCCATCTGGCGATGTCCTGCCCCACATAAACAAAGAGGAAAAGACCGAAACACCCAGTTTCCTCTCCAAAAACACTACCCTCGAGAAAATCCTATTGATTCGTGATCGCGCGTGTAATCTGTGAAGTTCCGTAACATGCCGGAAGTCAAAAGGAAGCATTGTTGCACAATTCGTGAGGTTCCGTAACATTCCGGGAGCAAAAAAGGGATGATTACGTAATCCGTAAGGTTCCATGACATTACCGAAAGAAAACAAGTATCGTTATGAAATTCGTAAAGTTTCGTAACGTTACGGAAAAAGAATCAGCAAAAAAAGACAGGGGGTGTATTTAGTAAATAGGGGGTGCAAATAGCAACCAAGCCTACTTGGGCCTTCCAGGAAGTTCCACCAGAAGGTGGTGCCTTCTGGAGGAAGCAACCTAGCTCGCTTGGGCGAGCTGGGTGGCAAGGTTCTCCCTCATTTCCCTATAAATAGGGGGAGGAGGGCAGAACAAAAATGTTCAACCCTCCTGGTATCTGAGAATCACTTAAAATTAGTGAGAAAAATTGTTTCAGTGAAGAAAATCCATGCCGAGGCGCTTCCGTAACGCTTCCGAGACGTTTCCATGGGCGATTTCGCGAAGGTTTTCCACCGTTCTTCGTCGTTCATCGGTCTTCAACCGGTAAGTTCCCGAAATCGAACTTTTTAATTCATTCTATGTACCCTTAGTGGTCCCCACTTGTTTCGCGTGCTTTTATTTTCATTTCATTTACTTTCCGTACCCCCTTTTGACGTGCTTTAGTCATTTATTTAAGTCATTTTCTTACCTAATTAAAAAATAAAATAAATTTCCACCGATCATTTGAATTGTAACATCTTTTAATTTCTGTTAAAATGAAATCTGACTGTTCGGTCATGCCGTAACCACGTTTAAAACAAAAAAAAAGAGGCAAAATAATTATAATAATAAAAAAATATCTTTTAGTAAAATAATAAAAAAAATCAATCAGACGTTTTTCTTTGGGATTTTTCTTTCTTAATTGAATTGACTAATAACTAAAGTGAAACTAAGGCTAAAATCAACTCACAAAATCAAGCTTTGTCCGCAAAAATCACTGAAAACCGTTTTAAGGTCCAACGCCTTAAACGGTCCTCTTTGCTTTTTATCGGTTAACATGGACCGTTCAAAAGAGTAAAATCAACACATCACTTCACTGCCTTTGGAAAGAACTATGTAGGTTTGATTTCCTCTTCGATGGAGGGTACGTAGGAGCAAAAGCCCCGCTTTTGTCGACCTCAAAAATAAAAAGAGACAAAAAGTTTAGATACATGATTTCACACAACTCTAATCTAAGGCTGTTGTCCTTTTGGGACAAACGTGAGAGGTGCTAATACCTTCCTCAAGCGTAAAGATAACTCCCGAATCTGGAATATTCTTTATGACCGGTTTCCTTTGGTTTTTCTAATGTTTTCCTTTCAATAAACGTTGGTGGCGACTCCGTGCATTTTCCTCCCATGGAAGACGCACCTGTGAGCCTCGCCTCGCTCGCCCGCAAAAGGGTAGGTTGCGAAAAAAGGTTATCAGTTTAATAGTTATGTACAAATTCAATAGAATGTCATTTGATTTTAGTTTAACTAACTAAAGATAACTGAAAGTAAAAGAATAGTAAAAATAATGGAATTCAATGCGTCAGAAATACAGAAATTGTGGAAGCGATTTAAAATAATTCAAGAAAACATAGGATTGGATTTCATCATTCATACCCTTAGTATCCTAATAAGATTAACATGTATAAATCCTTTTCTAACATTACTGATGCACCCATAGTTATCCCAAGTCAATTCCTCGCACTTGGAACCTAAGAACATTTACTAAATATCGATCCTTCGCAAATGTAGTAAATATCCTAGCATTACAATTATATTCTCGTGCTTTTTGAAATCAAAACGTTATGCTTTATTCCTAGCAACATAACGTAAAGAGTAAAATCATTCGGTTCAAATTCTAAGATTACCTTCCAGTCTCACATAAAATCCAATTTCATGACACTAGTGATCAAATAAAATCAAGCATTACGAGTAGAATGAAATTACCAATAATGAGTAGAAAAGATTAATACATAACATCAAAAGAGATGCATAAGGGTACAAAGATTAGATCCAATCCTTAAGAAAAACTAACCGATCATTGTGTAGAGCATAAGACTAACAAGAGAAATGACGAAGGAAGTGATCCATGGTCACAACTCTACAGCGTCTTGGCTCCACTTTTCCTCTTCTGCTTCTTCTTTTGCATTTTCCTTTTGGTTTCAAGCTGCTCGATTTTGTTTTCCTCTTCCTCCGCATGGCCATTTATAGAAAAAGCCATTTACTACAGGGGAAACTTGCCCAGGCGAGTTGGAGCTCGCCCAAGCGAGTTGCTTGCTTAAGGCTGAAGGTATCAGCTCGCCCAAGCAAGTGGCTTTCTTAGGGCTAAAGGCAAGCTAGACGCTAGCCTGGGCGAATTTAGAGTCAGAAATCTTCATGAAAAGACCATTTTGCCCTTCCTTTTAGCTTTGTTTCTGGATCTAACAAGCAACCACCAAAACCTACAAAATCATGGATGAATCTTTCATATTTAAACAACAATATTAGTAAATGTACAATATATAGTTACAACTAGTTTTAAGGGCAGTTTATAAGAAAACTATTACAATTAAAGAATTAGAGTTAACAATTTAATCCCAAAAATAACTGAAATTTGACACTTATCACCTGTGCACAATAGGGTGACCTCAACACTTGCTACCTAGTTTTCCTAAGTGAGAGTGTCATGTGAACGCGCTTAGGCTATTTCCTGATAAATGGTACCACATTGCAAGGGTGAGTTTATTATAAAAGATAAAAAAAATGCAATGTGGTACCAGTCATTAGGAAATAGCCTAAGCGTGTGCACACAACACTCTCACTTAAGAAAGCTAGGCAGCAAGTGTCGAGGTCACCCTGTCATACATA
>NC_038254.2:32878460-32889129 GCF_000004515.6 Glycine max
TATACATACTTACTGACAAAGTTTATACTATTTCCATGCAATATGAAGTATGAAACATGGGCACCATCAATGCATTGATCATGGATAATTAAAGATTCTAAGTCATCCCCTTTCATAGATGCTCAAAACTCTTTAACCACTCTATTTCCCCCACCAGGGATATCCATCATGGTCGCTGCACCCCCCATGTACATACACATCACACATCATCACAATGACATTTTCAACATCAACAACTTCTCATCTCAATGTCATTCTCAACATCAACATCATCTCATCTCAATGACATTATCAATAAGAACAACATCATCTCATATCAACATAATCATCAATAATAACTTCATGTCATATCAACATAATCATCAATAACAACATCATCTCATATCAATATTATCATAAACACCAACATCATCTCATATAAATTATTATCAGTATCATCTTCAATAACAACATCATTCTCTATCAACATTATCATAAACATCAACATCACATCATATCAATTAATATCATCAATAACAATATCATCAGTAAATCACATTCCACATACACATACATATATAGTTCATGCTTGAGATTCACATTCCCAGGTCTTCGGTCAACACAAGTCTAATAAAAACAATAATGTCATTTATCAATAACAGACGTATCGCATCCCATTAGTCAAAATCATTGTTTTTCTTCAAAACCAGCATGCAATAGGGACATGCATATTGTGAACTCCAACATGTGGTTCATATTAGAGGGGAGACCCCTTGCTTATTCCTTCTGAGTTAAGATCCGGTTGAAGTCACCAACCACGATCTAATGAGAGGTGGTTGTTGTAGGCTTTCAGGAAGCCATAGAGAAGGGTAATAGAGGATAGTCCCCCATGAGGAACGTAGGTGTAATTTGTTGAGATATAGTTTCTGAAGTATGAAAGGATCTCCAACTCGATAATGTTCCTCTACAAAAGCATTAGACCTTTTACCCAAGATCTTTCATTGCTAGTGGGTTCAACAGAAAACTTATTATTCATACCATATAAGCCTTGAAATGTCCCAAGCTAATATGTTTTTTTTTTTTCGGGTTTCTATCACAAAAAGCGGATTAGGAACTTCCATCTTGGTGAGCTTTTTGAGGGCCCTAACTGCCCATGGGTTCCCAAGCCCACGGTAGTTCCAATTGAGTAGTTCATTGATCTCAATGGGGTTAGCTGCCAACCCTTGTCAGGCTATCCTATTGGGGTCTCTTTGAACTTGGGAGTAGGTTCACCTTTACTCAGCATTGCTATCACAAAATTTTGTTCCTATTTTACCATAGAGAGTGTTTTGTCAGCCCTCTCCATATCTTCCTTCTTTGCTTGCCTGCCTTTTCCATTTCATTCATTTGTGTGGACCACCCTTTGCAAGGAGTTAGGTTTGGGTAAGGGAAGAAATTTGGGAATCTTCTTTAGGGCTAGGCTTCTCATTGGCCAGGGTTTGTGACTAGGGCAGAATTTTAAGAGTGTTGGTCTCAAATGGTGATGTTTTTTCTCCTCAAGATAAAGGGAGGATGGAGTAGAAGTGGTTCCTTTGGTTTCTAAATGGGGAAGGATATTGATATAGGTTGGGTTTGTCACATGGGCCCCTTTGTCTTTGGTTAAAGAACAATTTCTAGGGATTTGGCTACCTCACTTAGGACCAACAAATCATCATTTTCATGGTGGGGTATGGCGTTTATTTCCATGTCACTTTCTTTTCCCCCTGCTCCTTCAATTATAGGCATAGTAATTGAGGACCCTACCTTAAAAGAATTCTTTAATGGCCCAAATTTCACATCATTCTAATAACTTGTTACTATTTTCTCCTTAAAAGGATTTGGACATAACCTTGTGTCGTATGGTAAAGACTTAATATTTGCTTCATTAATTTCATCAATTTTGTCCTCGCACGCTTTAAGGAGGTGCTTCAACCTACCACACAAATAGCACACTTTACCCTATCTCTAATATTTTATCATACACCTTCTCACCTCTTTGTCTCCTACCTACATTTTTAACACTCTTCATAAAGGTTTGGAGGTGTCAATGTCCACCCTGAACTAGAGTGAGCTCCCCAACTTGTAGAGTCCTATTCGATTAGCTTTCTTAATACTTTCCCGATTGTTTCTTTTGTCTAGTTTGTTCTACATTCTGGAGGGATATCCTCCCCCTGAAGCCAAAAATGACACCATCTAAGGTCAATGTTCTTTGGTGACTCTTGTGGATTTAGATCCTTTAGAATCAATATGCGTTGGTCAAAATTCCATGGATCATTCCTAACAGGTTTCTCCATGTCACTCTATTTTAGGAATCTATAGGTGAACAGATTCCTATCAACATCTTTGATTTCTAGCTCACCTTTAGCTTTCCAGACATTCGCCATGGTGGTCTTGAAAGCTCTAACATTATAAGAGTTGGTGGTCAACAGTTTCCCTACCATCCATGCTTCCCTGTCTATGGAAGGGTCAATAAAGCTTTCTTCATTAGGGATAGTTCACTAGGTCTCTCCATCAGAAGGTCATAAAATGACCTGCACAAGCAAGAGTGGTTGCGGCCTTGGGAAAAACCTCTTAGAGATAGGGCAGCAACATGAGCAACATGAAGACTTAGCCTTGAAGCTTGAAGAAGAGTTTAAATAAGTTTTGTCTTTTACATGCCCAACTCTCTTGAGTGAAATTTGTATTGATTGTTATATTGAATGTTGCATCTTAGTCTCTATCATATCATTTGTGCATCATGCATCATCATGTGTGAGTAAGAAGAAAATTTCTTCAGAAGGAAAAACTTTGTTTTAATCGATTGCACAAGTTGTTTTAAACTTGCAGAGTTATGTCTCATACCAATTTAATCGATTACAACCTTATCGTAATCGATTATACAGTTGTTTTTGAGACAATGACTGATTCATTCAAGAGTATCTACTTTAATCGATTACCATGTGATATAATCGATTACTTTTCTTTCTATAAGTGTTACAGAAGTGATTAAGAACACTTTCATCGATTACATTGAGGATATAATCAATTAAAAAGATAATCTAATTGATTACTTCATTGAAATAATCGATTACATTGTAGATTTAATTGATTGCAGGTGATTGTAATTGTTTTCTCTATATATAGCCACCTTGTGTTCTCACTTCAGTGTACAAGTTCATTAAGTGCAAAATTGCATGAGCTAAAATAAGTGAAAAGAAGAGAAGAAGAGTGCTTAGAAATAGTGACTCACAACTTCTAATCTTTTGATTATGAATATCTTTTTGTGATAAGTGAGTTGTGATACTTTCTTGAGTTCAAGAAGACAACTCATTCAGTCAAGCAAGGTTTTGTGGAAAGGATTGATCAGGTTGTGCCTATCTTTGACTCTAGTTTTTCATGTATGGTTTTACACATTACTTGTTTGTGCATGAATTTCTAAAGGCATTCTAGAATAGGTGTTTCTAGTTTGGGGTAAGGGTAGGTTTTTCTTAGGCTCTTATTCACAGAGGACCCTAAAGTTGGGTGCCTATGTCTCTTTTTTTGGGGTAGGAATTGAGATTGCTTGTGATTGCTTGTAAGAATTCTATATGTGAAAATTTAATTCGGGTTTGGATTAGATGACTGGATTAGCTTCTCTAGTGATAGAGAGTGAACTAGTATAAAACATTATGTACTTCTTCTCTTGATCTTATTGTTGGACAAGCGGCCTCAATAACTTAAGAGGGGGGTGAATTAAGTTTTAATATTTTCCCACTACCAAATTTTAACCCCCCTTTTAAATGATATATGATAGGCTCATAATGCAAAAGAAGAAGAAACAATCAATTTAATAATGTTCTTTTAAATACGCAAGACAAAGTAAACTGCAATAAAATAACTGAGATAAAGGAAGAGAGAAATGCAAACTCGATTTATACTGGTTTGGCCACTTCCCGTGCCTACATCCAGTCCTCAAGCAACCAACTTGAGATTTTCCACTATCTTTGTAAACTCTTTACAACTTTTGAACACACCTTGAGATTCCTCACCCTTGTGTTCAGGATTCTCACAAGTCAAGAGATGAACAATCTCTTGATCACAACAACGTTTTTAGAATGTACAGAAGAATTTCTCTCTTTTAGAGATGATAATACAAATTGTGTTGGACAAGTTGCCTTAGAAATTTTAAGAAGGGGGGGTTGAATTAAGATTTCGTTGACTATTCCTAATTGAAATTTTCCCTTTCTTAGATATTCCCTAGATTCAATTATTTCTTTAATTATAAGTTACTCAAATAATAAATAAGGAGCAGTAACTTTAAAGTAATATGAACACAACAGAAAGTAAAAGAGATTAACGAAAGAGAGAATGCAAAACCAGATTTATACTGGTTCGGCCACAACCCGTGCCTACGTCCAGTCCCCAAGCAACCCGCTTGAGATTTCCACTATCCTTGTAAAATCCTTTACAAGCAATGAACCAAAAAGGACTTCCCTCCTTTGTTTTCAGTGATTACAACCAAGAAGTTATTCCCACTTCCTGCAATGAACCCCAAGGAACGTTGGTCCCTTGTATCCAGTGATAACAACCAAGAAGTTATACCCACTTCTTATAATGAACCCAAAAGACGTTGGTCTTTTGTGTCCAGTGATCAACCAAGAAGCAAATCCTGCTTCTTGCAATGAACCCAAGGAATGTTGGTCCCTTGTGTTCAGTGTTTGTAACCAAGAAGACCTTCTCTTGAAAACAGTCACCAAGAGTAGGTCTCTTGAAAAGCTTTTTGTAAGAATGGAGGAGAGGAAGAAAATGGAATAGCACAAGTTTTTGCCCAATGAACTTTTCCTGACAAAGCAAGTGTTGAACAAAAAATTTTAGAAAGATGTTGAGAATAAGCATTTTTAAATTCGTTCTATGGTCACATATTTATAGCCATTTGATGGCTCTTGAAGAAATCATGTTAAAAGTTGTAACTTTTGGCAATTTCTTCAAAACCAGTCACTTTTAAAAAGTTGTGACTCTTGGCAATTTCTTCAAAAAAATAGTCACTTTAAAAGTTGTGACTCTTGGCAATTTTTCAAAACCAATCACTTTAAAAGTTGTGACTCTTGGCAATTTTTCAAAACCAGTCACTGATAATCGATTACCATTATGGTGTAATCGATTACACAATTTATTTTATCAAAAGTTGTGACTCTTTATGTTGAAGTTTGAAATCCAACGTTCAGAACCACTGGTAATCGATTACAAATATTGTGTAATCGATTACACTATTTTGAAAATATTTTGTCACAAGTTGTAACTCTTGAGATTTGAAATTCAATGTTCAAAAACATTGGTAATCGATTACATGCCCATGGTAATTGATTACTACTTTGTAAAATAGTTATAAAACTGTTTTAGGCTTCTGGTAATCGATTACTGCCTTATGGCAATCGATTACCAAGGAGTAAAAACTCTGGTAAAAGATTTTTCTTTGGAAAATTCTTTTGGACAATTGTGTTATTCAATTTTTGTTGGAAAATTCTTTTTATACTTATCTTGATGCTTTTCTTGAGGTTCTTGCATATCTTGAGTCTTCTCTTGAATCTTCACTTGAATCTTCTTGATTTCTTTAATCTTGTTTGAATGTATCTTTTTAAAAATCTTGGGCATCATCAAAATAATCTTGGAAGATTTGCTTCTACAAATTAAAGATCTTAGAAGAATACTCAATTGATTTGCAAGTGTTTGGCCAATAGTTGTTTAGAGAGCATTTAAAAATTAAGTTCTCTTTTTAAAATCTCTCTCTACTTTTTGAAGTCAGACACACGTATAGGCCCATTGTGCCTTTTCAAAATGGTTTGAAGAGATGTGTCTTTTCAAAAAGCTTTTCTGAAATTTTCTCACTGGTATTATAGGATTCTGGTAGTCGATTACACATTTATATTTCTGAAGAGTCATGACTTTTCAAAGGTTTTTTTAAAATCTCTTTACTGGTAATCGATTATAGGATTCTGGTAATCAATTACATAGATCAAAATTCAAACAGTTTTGTGTCGTTAGTCAAAAATATCTTCACAAACTCTCTAGTAATCGATTACACAGTTTGATAATTGATTACCAGTTCAAAAATATCTTTTTGAACTGATTTAGCCTTTGATAAAAAAAAAGTATTTGATACTAAAGATGTTGAGGCCAAACTAAAGCAATCAAATTGAGATTCTTTAAACAAATTTACTAAGTTCTTATCTTAGATTTACTTGATCTTGTTCTTTTGACTTGATTCAATCCATGCTCATCAAGAAACCTTTTTGGCATCATCAAAACCTGCATGATATTCATTCACACTTTTCTTTCTTTCTCATTATGCTCTCAATCAATTTACTAAAGGTTCAACAAAATATCTTTTTGAAAGAAAGAACTTTAAAAAAGGATCTTGTATAAAGGGTGATTGATTCAGTATTAATTAAGTATTGGTTTATCAAAGTTTTGTGATATGATCCACGCAAAAGAAGTTTTTGTAACTCTGGTTTTAAAAGTACGTTTTGTTTTGAAAATCAATTCACCCCCCTCTTGGTTTGTGAGTTCCGTCATCTTTTTGAAAACCCTTATAGTCTTTCTAAGAAACCCTAACAGAGATGATGGAAGAACTTAAGTATTTTTGGTTAAAGTCTTGGGTGAGATTATTTGATGGGTGAGACATATATATTTTCTATTAAAAAGACTTAAAATCCATCCTCAAAAAAATTCATCAAAATTTGTATACTTTTGAATACCACAAGACTTTTTATAAGTTCTAAAAAATCTTAATTGAATATTAAAGGATTTTATTGAAATCCTTAAAAAATCCTAATTGTCTTGATCGAATACCATAAGACTTATTTCTATCATTTAAAAATCTTGATTGAATTCACAAGACCTTCTTTATATAAAAAAAAGTCTTTTAAAATCTTTTGAAATGTTAATTGTATACACACTAGTTCATTTTCTCCATTTTTTTCTATCTTTTATGGAATTGGCTGCACTCTAGGTGCTATTGTGTTTTTAGGTACCAATTTTAGAGTTGGAAGGTACTCTTTGCAACTTAGACATTTGGAAACTTGAGAAGTATGACAGTTGTGAGAGGACTGTGACCATTAACCTTGGAGCATGTTTTGGAACAAGCAGAATGGATCACGGGCATGAGACATGGATCACGACCATAATTGATGCTGAAATTTTTTTAGACCTCTTTTGCTAGTTCGCGATAGCAAGGATCACGGTCATGAGATATGGATCATGATCGTGACGTGTGACAGCCGTGAACTTTAATTACTTTTAAGATTTGCATTTGTACTTGGGCCTGAATCTTTTAGTCCACTATCTTTAAATACCCTTTTGAACATTAGGATAGGGTTCCACATTTTTTATGCTTGAGGCTAGGAAGATAGCTAGAATCTTGATCCGCTTTCTCTTTTTCTGTTCGTTATCTTCTTTTATGAATTTTTGTTTTGCTTTCATGGCTACTCGCGAGTAGTCCTTTTGTTTCTAGGATTGGGAGTAGCCTATAAGTATCTAATGAATTAATTTTATGTTATCCTTGTGTTGTTCTTGTACTCTTTGATTTCTTTCTATTGCTTTATTTATGTTCAATGAAAGTGGCATGTGTTTGATATAATCATAGGGATTTGGGGAAGTACTAAGAGGTGAGCCCATAAATTCGAAACCATAGGAAGAAACTTAGGTGTAAAACCACAAGAGCAGGTTAAGCCCTAAGAAGAACGAACAAATTAACAAAGTGCTTAAAGGGTCTAATTAAACATAGCTGCCATAAGAGTAGGGGTAAATTTGGTTAGATACACCTTCATGTCTTGAGAAATATAAAAGGTTACCTTAGGTCAATATGCCTTCGTTAGGAAATTGTAAAAGAGCAAGGGTAATTTAACTTATTATTATTTGTCATAGTGTCAAACTAGATCCTGAAAGTTTTTAACAATTTGAATTTTAATATGTTGATTGTTGGATGATGGATAGTAGAGATAAGGTGGACAACAACCTTGGTCATCTAGTCCAATACTCTTTTCTTTTGTATTGGTCGTTGAATCTTTTGTAATCTAATGGAGCATCCAATGACGTAGAAGGGAGAGTCTTGTTAGGTGGTTCATTAACATAGGTTGTATTGTAACAGTAATTATTTTTTGTTATAACCATTTTTTGTTAGGCAATTTGTTGTTATCTCCTTTATAAGGAGCTCTATATTTTGGGTTTAAAGAGTTTTTTGAGAGTGCTTTGAACCCTTTCATTGTAAATTCTATTATTCACAATAAAGTTAACAATTTTACATGATATCTCTCTTTTCCTTCTATAATTTGCGTTTCCCTCTCTGAGTAGAATTTTTTGAATATTCCCAACAAATTGGTATCAGGGCTTCGATTCAAGATCGGTTTTGCATTTGTTTCATGGTAGATCAAGTTATTAGGGATCAACCATTTTGTTTGTTACTTATTTGTGTTGTGTCTTTAAGATTCTATCAAGAATATGGTCAACATAATTAAGAATAGGGCATCAGGGCCCCTCTCTCCGATCAATCGTCGGAGATTGATAGGTCAGTGCTTGAGTTATAAGAGGAAAAGGCACATTCGGTAATTCTGTTATCTTTGTCTGATGAGGTTCTTTATGAAGTTTTTGAACAACTAACTGTTGTTAGGATTTTGCTATAATTGGAGAAACTTTTCATGATGAAATCAATTTGCAACAAGTTGCTTATGAAATGACATTTGTTTGGCCTTCGAATAAGGGAAGGTACTCCACTGAAGGAACATCTTGATGAGCTAAACTCTGTTCTGATGGAGCTACGTGACATTGATGTCAAGATGGAAGACGAAGTTCTAAAAGCCATGCATCCAATAGCTCATCTGATAATTCTCTATGGTATTTGCATCTGGGCCACATGAGTGAAAAAGGTCTAGATATTCTGAGCAATCGAGGCTTCCTTGGAAATCACAAGGTGGAACCTCTTCATTTTGTGAGCATTGCATCTATGGGAAGCAACATCAAACAAAGTTCCCAAAGGCTCTTGATGGAAGCTTGCTTGAGAAGCTTCTATAGAGGCTAGATCTTTGAGTTTCAATGGTGATTTTCCACCATGGAGATGTAGCAGAAGATAAAGGAGAAGAGGTGAAAGTTGGTCTGGGGTCCACTTCATCCACCGCTCGAAAACCTGCCTGGCGCCGGCGACATTGCCAAGCATCTCCTCCATGTGAATGTACTTGTACCATAACTGATCCACCCTGGGCAGAAGCGTCACGGCGCGGTCCCAGACGTTCCTTGCGTGGTTTATGAACTTGTTCTTCATCTCCACCTCAGCGTATTTGAGCCACAGGGTGTGGTTCTTGTAATCCACCTCCAACGCTCTCTCCCAGACGGAACGCGCGCGTTTGAAGTCCTTCTGCGATTCCTCCCACTGCGCGTACTTGATCCAGACGCCGATGTTCCATCGAACGCGGCGGATTAAGTCTTCGAACTCCTTGCGCTTGCGGAGACGGTACTCACCGAGCTCGGTGGGGTCGGTGATCTTCTGCTTGGGAGGGCGGATCTCGGCCTCTTGACGCTCACGTGCCTCGCGGAGAATCTGCTCGGCGGTGATTTGAATGGGAGCGGGGGTTTTGTTCTTGACCCTGGTTGGACGCGGAAGCTTCACCTCCGTGTCCTTGCGAGTCAGGTAACCCAGGCTTGGGTCTGCATCTTTCGACGAAGACATTGCTGCTATCGCTGATAAACGATTCTGCAGGTGCAGCTGCAGCTGCAGCGCAGCCCTCTCTCTCTGTCCGTAAACCCTAACGGCTAACGAGATTGGGGAAGAAGACTCTTCTATTGTGATTTTCCACTAGGGAATAAACCATGGAAAAATGAGCTTCACCACCAAGAGAGTGCCTTGGATAAGAAGCTTAGAGAGGAAGCTTCAATGGAGGAAAAGAAAGAAAGAGAGAGAGGGGTGAAGCATGAAATTGAAGGAGAAAAAGGGGAGAAAAGTTAAACTTTGAAGTGTTTTTCACAAGTTTTTCATTCATCAAAGTTACAACAAGTGTTACACATGCTTTTATTTATAGACTAGGTAGCATCCTTGAGAAGCTTCTTTGAGAAGCTTCCTTGAAAAGCTAGAGCTTAGCTACACACACCCCTCTAATAACTAAGCTCTCCTCCTTGAGAAGCTTCCTTGAGAAGTTTCATTGAGAAGCTTCCTAGAGAAGATAGAGCTTAGATACACACACCCCTCAAATATATAAACTCACCTCCTTAAAATCAGAAGCTAGAGCTTAGCTACACACACCCCCTATAATAGCTAAGCTCACCCCTATGCCAAAATACATGAAAATACAAAAAAGTCCCTACTACAAAGACTACTCAAAATGCCCTGAAATACAAGGCTAAAACCCTATACTACCAGAATGGCCAAAATACAAGGCCCAAAAAAAGGAAAAACCTATTCCAATATTTACAAAGAGTGGACTCAACCTTGGCCCATGGGCTCAGAAATTTACCCTAAGATTCATGAGAACCCTAAGGCCTTCTTTAGCAGCTCTAGCCCAATCCTCTTGGAGTCTTCTATCCAATACCCTTGGGGGGTAGGATTGCATCATCCCCTCCCCCTTGGAAAGGATTTGACCTCAAATCCTGAGGTTCTTGATACTCTGGCCTCCTTCCCTTGACACTTGTAAAGAGAATAAAAACACATATATTAGTGGTGTTGGGTCAT
>NC_038254.2:32889670-32987678 GCF_000004515.6 Glycine max
ACCTTGGCCCATGGGCTCAGAAATTTACCCTAAGATTCATGAGAACCCTAAGGCCTTCTTTAGCAGCTCTAGCCCAATCCTCTTGGAGTCTTCTATCCAATACCCTTGGGGGTTAGGATTGCATCATCCCCTCCCCCTTGGAAAGGATTTGACCTCAAATCCTGAGGTTCTTGATACTCTGGCCTCCTTCCCTTGACACTTGTAAAGAGAATAAAAACACATATATTAGTGGTGTTGGGTATGTTAGAGTAAGGTAAGGTTTGAAAACCCCTTTCCAGGGCATCTTCCCATGAGGGAACATGGTTCCTCACAAACTCAATCGGTGGCGCTACAAGTATAGAAAAATATGGGACAAAACTTTTGTAAAAGTTTGTTAAGTCATGGTAGCCCTAGATTTCCCTTATACTTGGTGGAGTGGGCCAATCAGGAATGACCTTTATTCTCTTAAGGTCCGTGGGAACCCCTTGATCACTATTTAAAAAATTAAGGAATGTAATGCAATATAACGTACCTTTTTCTATATTTTCATGTTGATTATTCCTACAAAAAAGTACGACAAACCTAAGGTGTTCCATATGAGCACCTAGGTTTGTATTAAAATAAAAAATAAGAACAAAACTACCTAATGAGTCCTTATGTACACAAATCATAAAGATGTTGGGTGCATGAGTGATTTTACAAAAGAGGGTTGCAACACTCAACACATTCATCATATCACTTATTTTAGGGACTTGGTGCCTAATAATACCCATTTTGGGCACCAACAAAGCACAAGCATTTAAGCTCTTACGAACCAAACCCTCATCCAACAATTTCATTACTTGAAGAATAACCTCAAGCCCAAGAGGTGTGGCAGTGCTAACAATGTCTTTTTACAAAGGAGAAGATGTGGAGGTTGTCTAAGAGAGTAAGTTTCTTTAATTTTTGTCTTTATTGCAAAATGGTTTTCCTTTTTAGCTAACCTCTTAGAGGAGACACTTACCACCTTAACCATTAAAGGTTGTCCTTCTTCTTAGGGGTAGATTTCTTCACTAGATTCTTCCCCTTTTGCTTTTTCACTTTCACTAGAGGAAGGTGAAGTAGTAGCCTCATCTTGGCTACTATAAATGTCTTGGCCCATCATAATCATGGTTTTCTTGGTGGGGCATTGAGAAGTAATATGTCCTCTTCTAAGACATTTCAAACACTTTATAGAGCTAGTCTTCTCTTGCATACTAGCCTTAGGGGGTTGCTTTTCTATTGTCTTCCCCTTATCATCTTTGGGCTTAGAAGGTGGCGCCCCTAAGATGCCTTCACCTAGGTTTTTCTTTAGATATGAGTGAGAGCCATAGATTTTCAAGTAGACTTCCTTTTAAGTTGTTACTCTACCCTTATTTCCCAATCTAACTAAGCCTCTACATTGTCCTTCCCATGGAAGTATGGGAGGTTATTGTTAGCCTCTTGAGGCTTTCTTTCCATTTCTCTCCTATGGGAGTGAGGTCTAAGATGTGACCTATGTCTTCCTTCATAATAGTCACAAAGTTCTTCACTTAGGCTCTTGAAAGAGTCATGACTACTATAGGAGGCATCTTTTTATTTTCTTAACTCTTTTAGTATTTTCCTTCTTTCTTCTTCCCTTATTTGTTCCCTCTCATCTTGATTTACTTTTCCTTTTTTTTCTTTCTAGTTTTTCTTTCCATAACTAGAGGGAACTCAACTCATTTAAGATTCTAGATAGGGGGTCCTTATAACTAGTATCCTCACCATTAACACTAGATGAATGGTGACTCATGTTGGTTCCTAAGTTGTGGTTCTTTCTTGTTGGGGGTTAGCAAAAGGTAAAAGCTAGGGTTTAAAAGAACCCAAGTGATCGAGGCCGTACTTGAATCAAATAAACATTAAAATGCAGTAACTAGGAAGTGATCCTAGGTCATTTCCCAACGAGCAATGATAAACCAAATGTTCATAATATACTTGTAGTAATAGTAACAATTGGGGGGGGGGGGGGGTTGTGTTTGTTTTGTGAATTTAAGAACAAGCAGATTGGAATACGAAATTAATAATAGTAAAAATGTGTTGTTTCCTCTTATTTAGAAGCCATTCTCTTATTCTAGGTTATGAGGATTTCACCCTTGGCAGTTAACCCCTTAATCCAACCCTAATTTAATTTACTAAGCGAAAATCAACTTAGGGCTGCCAATATGTGATTAAGCAACACATACACCAATTAACCCCTTGTTCATTAAGCACGAATGCAATTTAAGCACAGAGGTAATTAATCAAACACGAAGCATGCACAGATTAACAGAACGCATGTGGGTTAATTGGTGAAGGGAAAACCGATAGGAGAGTAACATTAAAAACAGAACCTCAAAGAGAATTATGCTTCATCCTCAGAGGGAAACAACACTAGGAATTTAGCCTTCCATAAGCTCAACAAAAGCAGAAATGTAAATGAAGCTAAAGGCAGAAAACATAAATGAAACTAGAAGCATAAACGTAAATGAAGCTAAAGGCATAAAACGTAAATGAAAGCAGAAGAAGGAACAAAAAAAAAAAAACAAAATTGCAATTGAAAGCAGAAAAATGGAAAATGCCTTAATGTGAACAGTAATCCAAAGCTAAAAACGTAAAACCCTAAAACCCTATGCTCTAAATAATGGAATCCCCCTTACACGAATCCCAAGGCTGCTATTTATAAGGGTCACTCAGAGTCACTGGGCCCTATTACATTATTCTGGCCCAAAACGAAATAAACACTGAACATCATAAAAATAAAATTGCAATCTCCTAATTAGAAATTAACTAAGGTAAACGTTGCTTTATTTGCCCTCTTTAAGTCCACAACCAAAATTCGGATTAAGCTCAATGTTTCATTAATTCCTGATATTAGATTAAAAACATCAAATTAGCTGAATGAGCCCAAATAATAAAACTGCATAATTAATTTGACAATTAAGACTAATCAGTAATTAAAATGGTGCACAAAGGTTTAAGAAATAGGAGAAAATAATGGCACATTAAAATCCCCTATACTTAGCCTTTTGCACTCCTGGGCAAAATGAAACAAAGAACATAATCAAAGGATATCAAAGAGAGACAAACAAAAACATTTACATATTTCTCAATGAACATCAAGGAATGAAAGGAATGGGTAACATCTAACATCTAACATGAAGAGATCCAAAGAGTCAAAACATTCATGAAAATCATCCAAGCAACCCAATCATAATTTAAAGGCAAAAAATATAATTACTTCTGCATTAGGCATGGATGAATATTTTAGTGTCTCAAATTGTAAAAATGCAAAAGAAATGTGGGATACATTACAAGTAACTGATGAAGGCACAACTGATGTAAAAAGATCTAGAATAAACACCCATACACATGAATATGAACTTTTCATAATGAATCAAAATGAGACCATACAAGATATGCAAAAGAGATTTACACATATAGTTAATCATCTTGCATCATTAGAAAAAATATTTCCTGATGAGGATCTCATTAACAATCTGCTAAGATGTTTAAGTAGGGAATGACAACCAAAGGTAACTGCAATTGTAGAATCAAGAGATCTCATCAACATGTCTCTTGCAACTCTTTTTGGGAAACTTCAAGAACATGAAATGGAACTTATAAGACTTAACCAACATGAAGAAAATGACAAGAAAAAGAAAGGAATTGCACTTAAAGCCTCATCTTCTATTCAAGAAGAAAGTGACAAAGAAGATTTGAATGAAATAGAAGAAGATGATGATTTTAGTCTCTTCGTAAAAAGATTCAATAAGTTTCTAAGGAACAATGGAAATCAAAGAAGAACAAACTTCAATTCAAAGAAGAAAGGAGAAGATTCCACTTATGTACCAAAGTGCTATGAGTGTAATCAACCAGGACATCTAAGAGTTGATTGCCCTATTTTCAAAAGAAGAATGGAAAAATCTAACAAGAAATCCTTCAAAGACAAGAAAGGAAAGAAAGCTTACATCACTTGGGAAGATAATAACATGGATTCATAAGGAGATTCAGAAAATGAAGTCGTAAATCTAAATCTCATGGCCAAAAACTATGAAAGTGAAGAAGAGGTAACATCTTCTAACAATCACTTATCTATATCCTTTGATGAACTTCAAGATGCATTCAATGACTTACATAAAGAATCATTCAAACTTGCCAAACTAGTTTCATTTTCTAAGAAAACTATTTCAAATTTAGAAAAGGAAGTTTTGAAACTAAATGTAGAATTAGAAAATCTTAAATTTGAAGTTAAAACATTAAAACCAATAGATAGAAACCAATCTTCTACTATAAATTTAATACAAGATAGCAATGAAGCATCTCACTCATCTAAATGTTGTAACAAATTTAAAAAAGAAATTAAAGATATAAAAGATTCTCTTGCCAAATTTACTTTTGGAAAAAATAATTTAGATATTATACTAGGAAAGCAAAGATGTGTGTTTGATAAGGCTGGATTAGGATATAAACCTGAAAAATAGCAAAAAATGTATAAAAACTTCTTTGCATTTACTCAAAAGAATAGTTCTCCTTTCTTGACATGTTTTTATTGTGGTAAGAAAGGACATAGTGCATCAACATGCTATTTTAGGAAAAATAGTAAACATTGGAAAAATGATATGGGTTCCAAAAGGATCTTTAATCAAAACTAAGATTCAAGGACCCAAGAAAATTTGGGTACCTAAATCAAAAATATGATTATATGAATGAAGGATTCTTTGAAGAGAAGTTGGTACATTGATAGCGGATGCTCTAAACACATGACGGGAGATGCATCAAAGTTTACTCATATTTCTCCCAAGAATAGTGGACATGTGACTTATGGAGACAACAACAAAGGTAAAAATTCTTGGAGTCGAAAAATAGGTACGAATCCTTCTACCTCCATAGAAAATGTGTTACTTGTTGATGGTTTGAAGCATAGTTTACTAAGTGTTAGCCATTTATGAGATAAAGGCTTTCTAGTATCATTTGATTCTCATAATTGTTTTATTGAAAGTAAACATGACAAGAATATAAAACATAGATGATATAGAACTAATAGTGTATACATGATAAATTTAGATAAAACATCAAATCATGCTCAATGCTTTTTAAGCAAAGATGATGAATCATGGTTATGGCATAGGAGAATTGCTCATATAAATATGGAACATTTAAATAAATTAATTTCAAAAGATTTAGTAATTGGGTTACCAAAACTGAGATTTGAAAAATATAGATTATGTGATGCATGTCAAAAAGGAAAACAAGTAAGAGTCTCTTTCAAATCAAAGAATATTGTTTCTACCACTCAACCCTTACAACTTTTACACATGGATCTTTTTGGTTCTTCTAGAACCATGAGTTTTGGTGGAAATTATTATGCTCTTGTTATAGTAGATGATTATTCAAGGTTCACGTGGACTCTATTTCTTACTCATAAAAAAGATGCATTTCACGCTTTTAAGAAACTTGCTAAAATCATTTAAAATAAGAAAAATCTCAAACATTGCATCCATTAGGAATGATAATGGAGGAGAATTTGAGAATATAGATTTTGAATTATTTTTTATGAATATGGAATTAAACATAATTTTTTTGCGCCTAGAACCCCTCAACAAAATGGAGTAGTTGAGAGGAAAAATAGATCTTTAGATGAAATAGCCAGAACTTTGCTTAGTGATACAAATCTTCCTAAATATTTCTGGGTTGAAGCTGTTAATTATGCATGCTATATAATGAATAGAGCTTTAATTAGACCTATCTTAAAGAAAACACCATATGAATTGTACAAAGGAAGAAAACCAAACATTTCTCATCTTTATGTTTTTGGATGTAAATGTTTGTGTTAAACAATGGGAAAGACAACTTAGGCAAGTTTGATTCAAAATCAGATGAAGGTATATTCCTTGGCTATTCCTTGAATAGTAAAGCTTTTCAAATTTATAACAAAAGAACTATGATTATTGAAGAATCAATTCATGTTGCTTTTGATAAGACTAACCCTATAAGGCTTAGAAAGGAAATACTTGATGATATTACAGATTCTTTAAGAGACATGCACATTCATGAAAAAGGTCACAAAGGAAAAGGAGATGGAAATAATAAAGACTCTCAAATCAATGAAAATCAAACAAATGTGGATCTTCCAAAGGAGTGGCGAACTTCAAGATATCGTCCTCTTGACAATATCATAGGTAACATCTCAAAAGGGGTAACAACTTGACACTCTCTTAAAAATGCATGCAATAACATGGCTTTTGTTTCTTTAATTGAATCTAAAAACATAAATGAAGCCATAATTGATGAACATTGGATTATTTCTATGCAAGAAGAGTTGAATCAATTTGAAAGAAATCAAGTCTAGGAATTAGTTGATAAACCTAATGATCATCCAGTTATAGGAACTAAATGGGTATTTAGAAACAAATTGGATGAACATGGAATAGTTATTAGAAATAAGGCTAGATTAGTGGCTAAAGGATATAATCAAGAAGAAAGAATAGATTATGAAGAAACTTATGCTCTAATAGCCAGATTAGAAGCCATTAGAATGTTATTAGCCTTTGCATCCATAATGTATTTTAAACTTTATCAAATGGATGTTAAAAGTGAATTTTTAAATGGTTTTATTCAAGAAGAAGTGTATGTTGATCAACCTCTTGGTTTTGAAAATTCAGATATGCCCAATCATGTCTTTAAATTGAAAAATGATCTATATGGTTTAAAACAAGCCCCAAGGGCTTGGTATGAACATTTGAGCAAATTTCTTTTAGAAAAAGGCTTCACAAGAGGAAAGGTTGATACCACACTTTTTATCAAAAGAAAAATGAATGATATTCTTTTAGTACAAATTTACATAGATGATATAATCTTTGGGTCTACTAATGATTCTTTGTGCAAAGAATTCTCTCAAGATACGCAAACTGAGTTTGAAATGTTCATGATGGGTGAGTTGAATTTCTTCCTTGGACTACAAATAAAACAAACAAATAATGGAATCTTTATTAGTCAAGCAAAATATTGCAAAGAACTGCTTAACAGGTTTGGGATGGAAAATGCTAAACAAATTACCACTCCTATGAGCACTCCTATCCGCAGTGACAATACGAGTACAATCAATCTATCCAAAAATCCTATTTTGCACTCTAGAACAAAGCATATTGAAATAAGGCATCACTTCCTTCGAGACCATGTTCAAAAAGGGGATTGCATATTAGAATTTGTTGACACAAAGAATCAATTAGTTGATATCTTTACAAAACCTATTCCCAAAGAAAGTTTCATTGCTATTAGAAGAGAATTAAGACTATTAGACCTAAATAACTTAGATTCCTAGCCCATTTGATTGTTTATAATGTTTGTTTTTAATGCCTGTTATAATGATTCGCTATTTATAATGTTTGCTTATAATAATTGGTTGTTTATATTGTTTGACTATAATGTTTGTTAGACTTGAAAAATTCATATTTTAGGGTCTAGTAATTGATTACCAATCCCTATAATCGATCACCATAGAACAGACCTACTGTAATCGATTACAATAGTCTGTAATCGATTACCAGACAGTCTAAGTAGCTACATATTATGCCTGTAATCGATTCCAATGGTCTGTAATCGACTACAACTCGTCCTTGCCTACAAAAACAGCCTTTTCTCTCTCTTGTTGCAGAACCCTCATCCTCCCTCTCTCACTTACGGTGCCCTCCATCCCTAAATCTTCAAATCTTCATAACTTTCTCATTTCTTAGCCAAATCACTTGAAACAAAGTGCAAACTTCATCATTTTCATTTATCTATAAACCCCACCAATCCAAATCTGTAGAAAATCATGAAATGGAAGAATCATCCAAGAAGCGAAAGGGTTCATCTTCCTCCACCACCGTTGCAGGCCAACACCGCCACAACACTTCCAGTGACCCTCCAGCACCACCCAATCCCTCCCTTTCGTCACGATGCTCCTTAACTCTATTTTACTCCAACTATCAACGTCAAAGGTACTATTCTCCTCTTTTTCAAATGGAATCATTTTTGATCCTATGTTTCTAGATTTTGAGTTCTTTGAAGGAGAAACTTTTGATTGTTATCAAGTCTTCCAAAACTTTGAACTCATCAATTTTATGACTCTAAAGTTGCCATACTATCCTTAATTAGTTAGTGTCTTCTATAATAACTTGAAAATTCATGATGGCATCATATTTTCTGAGGTGCATAAAATTCCTATCGTTGTTGATCACTCCTTATTTTATTCTCTGACCAAATTAAGTAGTCAAGGTGTACCTTTTGAGGGCACCTTGGTTGATGACTAGAAACATATTTATTCTAATCATGATGCTTGAAAAATGGTTTGCAATGGACATGCTGATATGACTGACTGTTTGCTTGTTGGCTCATTCACTTTTGAATGTCGTATCATGCACTACATTTTGTGTCGTGTCCTACTTCCTCGTTCAACAATTCTTGCTCAGGCTTCTGAGGAGGATTTAATTCTGTTGTGAGCCCTTCAAACTGGTTGTCAAATTGACTAGGCCCATCTTGTCCACTACCGTATGCATAAGGCATTATGGGCAAATGAACCTCTTCCTTATCCCCACCTTGTTACTCTTTTTCTACAACATTTTGACATTCCTCTAGATGATGCACCTTTTGTTAAAGTTAAATGTTCTTTTGCCATTGGAGCCGTTGTTGTTGCATCCTTTGGATATCGGAATGATATGGATGGTCAATGGGTTCGTAAACAAGACCTTCCTCCAAATGCTCTTGATGAATGCAAACCCTCTCCACCACCACAAAGGGATCCCTCTTCTTCATTGTTGAATGATGTTCTTAGTGAGCTTCGGGATCTTCATGCCTTTGTCAGTGATTGATTTGATGCTACGAATTCATGTATCACGTGCCTTGAGGATGATATGAGCTTTATTCATCGATGTTTTGATCCTCCGGCTGATCCATAGAGTTTATCCAGTCCCATCTTTATAGCATTATATGACTTTATCTTTCTTAGTATTTTAGACTTTTTGCCTTTGGTTGTTTAGGCTTTGGTACTTTATATTGATGATTAATTCTATTTAGGATATTTTATTTTCAGCACTATGTTCTGTTATGGTTCTTTCCTATGTGGATAATATTTTCTATGGTATTATTTTTGTTATATGTATGGATTTTCTGCTCCTTCCTTGTTATAGTGCTGCCTTGTTTTTTATGTTGCCAAAGGAGGAGAGATATCTGTAAGGAAAGGGAATTTTTACTTGACAAATTTACTTGAACATATCTTCTAAAAATATTTAGTCTACTAAGCAATCATTGCAAAATTAAGAGGGAGTAAACATGCCGTAAAGAGATATTTTTTACTCCTTTCAGATGGTCGTCATCATCAAAAAGGGAGATTATAACATATTTTTAAGTTGCATACTTAAAGAACATTATTGAAATAATTTGAATCTTCATCTTCAATATTTTGAACCTATCAATTTAAAAAGGGAATTAGAACTTGTCCCCCCCCCCCTCTTAAGTTATTGAGGCCACTTGTCCAACAAGTGGTATCAGAGCAGGATTCATGTATAAAGTTTAAAAACTTCAAGAATAGTTATGGCCTCATCAAACTTTATATTTATAGAAAAACCTAGGGAACAATGGGATGAAGTGGAAAGAAGAATGGTGCAATATAATTTAAAGGCCAAAAATATAATTACTTCTGCATTAGGTATGGATGAATATTTTAGAGTCTCAAATTGTTGATTGGAAAATTTTTTAAACTTAATTCACCCCCCTCTTAAGCTATTGAGGCCACTTGTTCAACACATCCTTTACTTTGTACTGTGATACCCCACACCTGGGGCAGTTTTGCATTTCTTCAAACTCATTTTTGTGCAGTATGCAATCATTAGGGCATGCATGAACCTTCAAACTCATTTTGCCTAATAGTTATAAGTTGTAACTTTTGGGATAATGGGTTCACATCACACCATACCACTTGTCTCACACTCCTATGGTTCAACCTAAATGCTTGCATTTCCATTACACCAAGTAAAAATAACAACAAAAAATTAGTGTAAAACACGAATGTGATCCTCAAAAGGTTTGTGATCAGTCAGATTAGTCTTTTGTTGTCAATTTAGTTCCTTCCAGGAACTAAATAGATTGCCATTTTCATTTTTAAGAAACAAAAAATAATAATTTCCATCTTATAGAGCTAATATGATTGATTCCAAATCTTTCAAACACCAATAGTGATAGTCACTCCACTCCACATGCACCTTTGTGTTTTAGTGTGATTAGTGATGTCTGCACAAGAAATTCTGGTCAAGGAGGCACTAGATTCTGAACAATTTGGCTACCTAATTGCAAAAACATCAAAGATAATTTAATCTTGATGCCATTAGAGTCAAACAACTAAAGAAAAAGGAACAAGGTAATGGTCAAACCATTGTATAGTTTGTACGTGCCAAAATATTATTCAAGAATGAGAAACTACAAGCAGTGAATAGACAATGTGATAAGTACATAAACTTCAAGCAAGCATATAATTAGGTAATTTAGTATGAACTAGATCAGGCCACCTCATCATAACCCACTAGGTTGAGTAGGTCCTGTAGGGTGTGGGTAGTTTAAATAAGATCGTAGGTTTTAATCTATGACCATTTTGCACAAAAAAGCCACCTCATTTTGTGTTCACACTCAGTCTCCACCCTTTATTCTCTTTCATTACGCTATTGACCATTATTTGGATGTACAAAAAGCAACATTGTATTCATCATAGCTCAATTTGACAATAATATTAGTATTAATCAAACTAGGACTACTGTATATAGTATATCAGACTACATTATCGTGTATATCTTATTATCTTATTGATGTTAATTCCACTCGTTGTCACATACACATCAATAAAATGACCAAAGGACTATGGTAGTTATAAGAATCTGTTCTAATTTGTGGAATTGATGCATCTTACACCCGCGAATTCAAGCCATTTCATTTCTATATGATTTTATATGGTTCTTTCTTTGACCAATAGCTGCAGGATATATAGCTAGCTCCACTTTAGTGAATAAATAAGATATTTCAGTAATCATTATGTGATTGCAGTACAATGGATATTCTCTGAATCAGACCATATAAGTTAACAAAAAAACCAAAATCGCTTGACCGAAATGTACTCTGAAGATATAAGTTCCTAACCACATTTGTGAAAGCAATGTCTTCCAAGGTTATTTTGATGATGCCAAAGAATCAAGAGTCAAGCAAAATCCAAAGATTCAAGAATTTGTTGGATCGAGTGGCCTCAGAATAATTAAGAAGGGGGGTTGAATTAATTATTCCTAAACCTTTACTAATTAAAAAAAAAATACTCTTCTAAGGCTTTTACTAAAGTGTTAAGAGAATGAGGAGTAGAAGAGAAACTTAACAGAAAGTAAAAGCGGAAATTAAATGCACAGCGGAAAGTAAAAGAGTAGGGAAGAAGGAAACAAACACACCAGAGTTTTTATACTGGTTCGGCAACAACCCGTGCCTACATCCAGTCCCCAAGCGACCTGCGTCCTTGAGATTTCTTTGAACCTTGTAAAAATCCTTTTACAAGCAAAGATCCACAAGGGATGTACCCTCCCTTGTTCTCTTTGAAACCATAGTGGATGTACCCTCCACTAGAAATGATCCACAAGAGATGTACCCTCTCTTGTTCTCAGTCAAACCCAAGTAGATGTACCCTCTACTTGTACCACAAAGGATGTATCCTCCAATGTGTTAAGACAAAGATCTCAGGCGGTTAGACCTTTGATACTTTGTGAATGGGGATACAAAAGAATTCTCAGGCGGTTAGTCCTTTGAACACTTTTGTATTAGGGAAAGGGAAGAATCAAAAGAATTCTCAGACTGTGTCATTTTGAATTCTTTGACAAGGGAGAAGGGAGACACAAAAGAATTCAGGCGGTTAGTCCTTTGTTCTTTTGGAAAAGGGAAAAAAGAGACACAAAAAGAATTCAGGCGGTTAGTCCTTGGCGAATTCTTTTTGGCAAAGGGAGAAGAGATGAAAAGATGAATAGCACAAGTTTTCAAGGTTTAGAAAACCAGAAAACTTCAGAAAGCTTTTGGTACAAAGAAGAAGGAGAACTTCAAAGAGATTCAAGGTTTGTAAAGGATTGTATGAATAAGTGTTAGAAAGATTGAATGAATGAATAAGTGTATAACAAAGCCTTGTTTTTATAGACTCTTCATGTCTGGTCAAGAAGACCATTTAGAAGAGTTATAACTTTTAGAAAAACTTAAAACCAATTTGAAAAAATCAAAAACCTTTTGAAGAGTTACATCTTTTGATTTATTCAAAAACAATAACTGGTAATCGATTACCAAATCAGTGTAATCGATTACACAAGGCTTTTATGTGAAAGGATGTGACTCTTCACATTTGAATTTGAATTTCAAAGTTCAAAGGGACTGGTAATCCATTACCAAAACATTGTAATCGATTACAACTTTTTTGAAATTAATTGGAACGTTGTAAATTCAATTTGAAAACTTTTTCAAAACAATTTTGCTACTGGTAATCGATTACCAGAGAGTAAAAACTCTTTGGTACACATGTTTTTGTTAAAAATCATGTGCTACTCAATTTTTGAGAAAAACTTTTTATACTTATCTTGATTAAGCCTTCTCTTGATTCTTGAATCTTGAGTCTTGAATCTTGATCTTGATTCTTGAGATCTTGAACCTTGAATCTTGATTCTTGACTCTAAACTTTCTTCTTGAGTCTTGAATTCTTCTTGATTCTTATCTTGAACTCTTGAATTGTTCTTGATTCACTTGAGTTGTTCTTTGATTGATCTTTGATCTTTTTGTCATCACCTTTGTCATCATCTTTTGTTATCATCAAAACACCTTTGAATCACCTTTGATTCTCCATGAAGCTTTGCTTCTACAATCTCCCCCTTTTTGATGATGACAACTTCTTAAATCAAGAAACACACGCACACTTTTTCCTAGTCGATCACTCACATAAATTCTCCCCCTTTGTTTTTGAATTTGTGCATATCTTAAAATTAAATTGATTACTCATGTGAGTTCTTGATTTTAATCCCATTTCTCTCCCCCTTTGGCATCAACAAAATGCCAAAGTGCGTAACAAATTTGAAATAATCAATCATAACTAAACATTCATATAACATACATTGAGAAACTAACAACCAAACCATGAGGCAAGAATCATGAAGCAACAATCATAAATAAATTATCTATAAAACCCATATAGTCAAATAACATACTTAATGTTTGTTCAAACATACCATGCAAATAGGGAAATAGTAAATTGTTCAAATACCATAATCATATAGAGATTTATTTTGATAAATCACTAACATCTATTAGTCCTAATTCTCTTCTAGTGTTATAGAAGGTATCTTTACTTAGTGGTTTTGTAAAGATGTCTGCAAGTTGATTTTTAGTATCTACAAACTCTAAAACAACATCACCTTTGAGAACATGATCTCTAATAAAATGATGCCTAATTTCTATATGCTTGGTTCTAGAGTGAAGAACTGGATTCTTAGATATGTTTATGGCACTTGTGTTGTCACATTTTATGGGAATGTGATCTAATACTATTCCATAGTCAGATAATTGTTGTTTCATCCACAAAATCTGTGCATAACAACTACCAGCAGAAATATATTCTGCTTTTGCTGTGGATAATGCTACACTATTTTGTTTCTTTCTATTCCAAGAAACAAGTGCAGACCCTATGAATTGACATGTACCACTAGTACTCTTCCTATCTGTTTTTGATCCAGCAAAATCAGAATCTGAGTATCCTACTAGGTTGCATAAAGAATTCTTAGGATACCATAATCCTAAACTAGTTGTTCCTAATAAATATCTTATAATTCGTTTTACTGCCATTAAATGCGAAAACATTGGATCTGATTGAAATCTTGCACACATGCATACACTAAACATAATGTCTGGCCTACTTGTAGATAAGTAAAGTAGAGATCCAATCATACCTCTGTATTGCTTTGGATCAACAGGTTGACCAGATTCATCTTTGTCAAGATAACAACTTGAATTCATAGGGGTAGCCAAGTGTTTTGAGTTTTCCATTCCAAATCTTTTAATGAGTTCTTTGCAATATTTTGCTTGATTGACGAAGATCCCATCATTTGTTTGTTTGATTTGTAGTCCAAGAAATTAATTTAACTCACCCATCATGGACATCTAAAACTCACTTTGCATATCAATAGAAAACTCCTTGCACAAAGATTCATTAGTAGATTCAAAAATTATATCATCAACATAAATTTGTACTAACAAGATATCATTATCCTTCTTTTTTATGAATAAGGTAGTATCTACTTCCCCTCTAGTAAAATTCTTTTCTAATAGGAATTTACTTAATCTTTCATACCAAGCCCTAGGTGCTTGTTTTAGGCCATAAAGTGCCTTTTTTAATCTATAGACATGGTCTAGTTTTTGTGAATCTTCAAACCCAGGAGGTTGTTCCACATATACCTCCTCCTGAATTAGACCATTTAAGAAAGCACTTTTGACATCCATTTGATATAGTTTAAAATTCATAATAGATGCATATGCTAATAACATTCTAATGGCTTCTAATCTAGCTACAGGTGCAAAAGTTTCTTCATAGTCTATACCTTCTTCTTGGTTATATCCTTTTGCTACAAGTCTAGCTTTATTCCTGATTACTATACCATTTTCATCCAATTTATTTCTAAATACCCATTTAGTTCCTATGATTGGATAATCTGAAGGTTTTTCTACTAATTCCCATACATCATTTCTTTCAAATTGATTTAATTCTTCTTGCATAGCTACTATCCAATGGTCATCTATAATAGCTTCTTTAAAGTTTTTAGGTTCTATTAATGAAACAAATGCCATATTATTGCATAAATCTTTAAGAGAGTGTCTAGTTGTTACCCCTTTTGAGATATCACCGATGATGTTGTCAAGAGGATGATTTCTTGAAGTTTTCCATTCTTTAGGAAGATTATCATTTTCTTGTGCTGTGTCATCTTGATCATCCTTGTCTTCATCATCTTTCTTTCTTTTCAGATTTCTTTCTTCATTTTGAGTATCTTCCAAAGTATCTGCAATATCATCAAAAAACTCCTTTCTCGAGGAGGTAATATTAGTTTCATCAAAAGTAACATGTATTGATTCCTCAATTTTCATAGTTCTTTTGTCGTATATTCTAAATGCTTTACTATGTAAGGAATACCCAAGGAAGATACCCTCATCTGCCTTGGCATCAAACTTTCCTAGACTTTCTTTACCATTGTTTAGAACAAAACATTTACATCCAAAAACATGTAAATGTGCATTGTTTGGTTTTCTATTGTTGAAAAGTTCATATGGGTTTTTCTTAAGAATAGGTCTAATTAAGGCTTTATTCATAATATAACATGCGGTGTTAACTGCTTCTGCCCAAAAGTATTTTGGAAGAGGTGGGTCATTTAAAAGAGTTCTAGCAATTTCTTCTAGGGCTCTATTTTTTCTTTCTACTACTCCATTTTGTTGGGGTGTCCTTGGTGCAGAAAAGTTGTGTTCTATGCCATACTCATCACAAAACATTTCAAAATCATTGTTTTCAAATTCACCTCCATGATCACTTCTGATGGAGATAATTTTGAGATTCTTTTTGTTTTGAATGACTTTGGCAAGTCTTATAAATGCATGAAATGAATCATTCTTATAAGTAAGAAATAAAGTCCAAGTATATCTTGAATAATCATCAACAATTACCAATGCATAGTAACTTCCACCAAAACTCATGACCCTAGATGGTCCAAACAAATCCGTGTAATAATTGCAATGGTTGAGTGGTAGAAACAATATTTTTAGATTTAAAGGATACTTTTGTTTGTTTACCTTTTTGGCATGCATCACATAACTTATCTTTTTCAAATTTTAATCTAGGCAATCCAATAACTAGATCTTTTGAAATTAATCTATTTAGATTATCCATATTAATATGAGCAATTCTCTTATGCCATAACCATGGATCACAATCTTTACTTAAAAAGCATCTATCATTTACAGATTTTTGTTTTAGATCAATCATGTAAACATTATTTTCTCTAAAACCTATATGTTCAATATCTTTGTCATGCTCATGCTTAATAAAACATTTTTCAGAATCAAAAGATACTTTATATCCTTTATCACATAATTGACTAACACTTAATAAACTATGCTTCAAACCTTCTACAAGCAACACATTTTCAATAGGAGTAGAAGAACTCGTACCTATTTTACCGACTCCAATAATTTTACCCTTGTTGTTGTCTCCGTATGTAACATGTCCACTCTTCTTGGGGGAAATAGTTGTGAATTTGGATACATCACCTGTCATGTGCTTGGAACATCCACTGTCTATGTACCATTTCTTCCTTACAGAATCTTCTTTGTTATTCTCATCAGATTTTGTCATGAGACACAAGTTGACTTGGTCTTCATCATGATCTTTGAGTAACCTGTTCATGAAAATACTTTTGAAAGACAAAGAATCTAAAGAGGCCATTAATCTTGAAGTGGTTAGACTTTCTACATGAAACCTGCTCTAATACCACTTGTTGGATCGAGTGGTCTCAGAATAATTAAGAAGGGGGGTTGAATTAATTATTCCTAAACCTTTACTAATTAAAAAAAAATTACTCTTCTAAGGCTTTTACTAAATTGTTAAGAGAATGAGGAGTAGAAGAGAAACTTAACAGAAAGTAAAAGCGGAAATTAAATGCACAGCGGAAAGTAAAAGAGTAGGGAAGAAGGAAACAAACACACAAGAGTTTTTATACTGGTTCGGCAACAACCCGTGCCTACATCCAGTCCCCAAGCGACCTGCGGTCCATGAGATTTCTTTCAACCTTGTAAAAATCCTTTTACAAGCAAAGATCCACAAGGGATGTACCCTCCCTTGTTCTCTTTGAAACCCTAGTGGATCTATCCTCCACTAGAACTGATCCACAAGAGATGTACCCTCTCTTGTTCTCAGTCAAACCCAAGTAGATGTACCCTCTACTTATACCACAAAGGATGTACCCTCCAATGTGTTAAGACAAAGATCTCAGGCGGTTAAACCTTTGATACTTTGTGAATGGGGATACAAAAGAATTCTCAAGCGGTTAGTCCTTTGAACACTTTTGTTAGGGAAAGGGAAGAATCAAAATAATTCTCAGACTGTGTCATTTTGAATTCTTTGACAAGGGAGAAGGGAGACACAAAAGAATTCAGGCGGTTAGTTCTTTGTTCTTTTGGAAAAGGGAGAAAAGAGACACAAAAAGAATTCAGGCGGTTAGTCCTTGGCGAATTCTTTTTGGCAAAAGGAGAAGAGATGAAAAGATGAATAGCACAAGTTTTCAAGGTTTAGAAAACCAGAAAACTTCAGAAAGCTTTTGGTACAAAGAAGAAGAAGAAGTTCAAAGAGATTCAAGGTTTGTAAAGGATTGTATGAATAAGTGTTAGAAAGATTGAATGAATGAATAAGTGTATAACAAAGCCTTGTTTTTATAGACTCTTCATGTCTGGTCAAGAAGACCATTTAGAAGAGTTATAACTTTTAGAAAAACTTAAAACCAATTTGAAAAAATCAAAAACCTTTTGAAGAGTTACATCTTTTGATTTATTCAAAAACAATCACTAGTAATCGATTACCAAATCAGTGTAATCGATTACACAAGGCTTTTATGTGAAAGGATGTGACTCTTCACATTTGAATTTGAATTTCAACGGTCAAAGGGACTGGTAATCCATTACCAAAACATTGTAATCGATTACAACTTTTTTGAAATTAATTGGAACGTTGTAAATTCAATTTGAAAACTTTTTCAAAACAATTTTGCTACTGGTAATCGATTACAACAATCTGGTAATCGATTACCAGAGAGTAAAAACTCTTTGGTAAACATGTTTTGAGAAAAATCATGTGGTACTCAATTTTTGAGAAAAACATTTTATACTTATCTTGATTAAGCCTTCTCTTGATTCTTGAATCTTGAGTCTTGAATCTGGATCTTGATTCTTGAGATCTTGAACCTTGATTCTTGACTCTAAACTTTCTTCTTGAGTCTTGAATTCTTCTTGATTCTTATCTTGAACTCTTGAATTGTTCTTGATTCACTTGAGTTGTTCTTTGATTGATATTTGATCTTTTTGTCATCACCTTTGTCATCATCTTTTGTTATCATCAAAACACCTTTGAATCACCTTTGATTCTCCATGAAGCTTTGCTTCTACAGAATCAAGTTTCAAGAATCAAGATTCAAGATTCAAGAATCAAGTTTCAAGAATCAAGATTCAAGAATAATCAAGATCAAGATTCAAGACTCAAGATTCAAGAATCAAGAGAAGACTCAATCAAGATAAGTACTAAAAAAGTTTTTCAAAATATTGAGTAGCACAAGAAGTTTTCACAAAATTATTATTAAAGAGTTTTACTCTCTAGTAATCGATTACCAGAAGGTAGTAATCAATTACCAGTGTTTTAAAACGTTAAGATTTTAAATTTCAAGAGTTACAACTTATGTTTAAACAGTTTCAAATCATTTTAAACTTGTGTAATTGATTGCACAATACTTGTAATCGATTACCAGAGCTTCTAAACGTTTTAATTTTCAAAATTCAAAATGGCGAGTCACATCTGTTGATGTGTAATTGATTACACCTTGATGGTAATCGATTACCAGTGACTGATTTCGAAAAATACATTTCCAAAAGTCACAATTCTTCAAGTGACTTGTTTCTGAAGATTTTTTCAAAAGTCACAACTTTTTTAAGTGACTAGTTTTAAAGAAATTGCCAAGAGTCACAAGCTTTGACTTGAGTCATCAAGAGATTATAAATATATGTGACCATGGCATGAGTTTCAATAATGATTATCATAATCAATCATCTATCTTTCAATCTTTACATCATCTCTCAACATCTTTCAATCAATCTTTCAATATCTTTCTACAAAATTTTCTGATTCATTTCTCTTCATCTTTCTAAAAGTTTTTGATCAACACTTTCTCTTCCAAGAAAAGTTCTTTGTTCAAAAACTTATGCTATTCATCTTTTTCATTCTCTTCTCCCTTTACCAAAAGAATGAAGGACTAACCGCCTAAATTATTTTGTGTCTCTCTTCTCCCTTACAAAAGATTCAAAGGAATAACCGCCTGAGAATTATTTTGATTCTTCCCTCCCCCTTAAGCAAAAGATTTCAAAGGACTAACCGCCTGAGATATCTTTTGTTTCCCCTTTACAAAGATTCAAAGGACTAACCGCCTGAGAATTCTTTGTCCCAACACATTGAAGGGTACATCCTTTATGGTACAAGTATAGGGTACATCTACTTGGGGATTGTTATACTGAGAACAAGAGAGGGTACATCTCTTGTGGATCAGTTCAAGGGAGGGTACATCAACTTGGTTTTTCAAAGAGAACAAGGGAGGGTAAATCCCTTGTGGATCTTTGGCTTGTAAAGGATTTTACAAGGTTGATAGAAATCTCAAGAATCGCAGGTTGCTTGGGGACTGGATGTAGGCACGGTTTGTGGCCAAACTAGTATAAATCTTGTGTTTGTCTTCTTCTTCCCTACACTCTTTAATTTCCTCTGTGTACTTTTAATTATCACTTTTACTTTTGGTTAAGTTTCTATTTCTGTTCTTTACTTTCTTAACTTAGTAGTAAAACCCTATTTGAATCTAGTAACATTAAGAAGGATAGTTTTTTTAATTAGTTAAGACACGTTCATAATTAATTCAACCCCCCCCCCTTCTTAATTATTTCGAGGCCACTTGATCCAACAACATTGGCTCCCAATCACACAAAAAACAACTTAAATTGATTAAAAACAAAATTGAAAGAGAAAAAGTTATGTGAGCTAGGATGAGTTTAGATTTAGGACTTACCTTGAGAAACTGTGGAAGAAGAAGAAATCGCGAGCAAGAGACCTTGAGTTCGAAGAAGAGGGAGGAGTTCACGGCGTCGTAAGTTGACACTCAAAAATGAGTTGATGGCGAGAAGGGGTTGCAACATCGTGGAAGTGGGATTGTGGCCGAGGAAGATGAAGGAGTTGCAGCAATGCAGAAGGGAGAGATTTAAACCGAGAGTGGGAGTGACAGTGGATGCAAGAGGAGGGTATTTATATATAACAAAAACAATGTCAGTTTTTCATAAAATTTGATGTTAACATCAGTTTTTGTAAAAACAGATGTTAACATCTTTACGTTAACATTGGTTTTAAACGTTAAGATCAATTTTCCTAAAACCAATGTTAACAGAAAACCGATGTTAACATGGGTTTCGTTAACATCATTTTTTGCTAAAACTGATGTTAACATCGCTTCATTAACATTGGTTTTTTAAAGATGATGTTAATGACACCACGTTAACATCGATTTTAGGAAAGCTGATGTTAATGAAAACTAATGTTACTGCCCTTTTGTTAAAATAACTCGTTTTATTTACAATTATGTCACTGCCCTTTTGTTAACATCGATTTTATTGAAAACTAATGTTAAAGTACCAATGTTAAATGACTTTTTTCTAGTAGTGATCCCAACTTTTTGCAAACTTTCTGCTTGCAAAATATCACGCACAGTCATCCTCCTATGTGCTGGTAACATCGAGCAATATCTTTCTTCCAACAACTCATGGTTGTGAAGATCATTCAAATATGAAATTTTGCATAAACCACAATCATACCTAATATGAACTATGGAATCTGGAATTCCAACCACTCCTAGTTTCCTTCTTTGGTTCATGCTTTCTTGTTTTCACAGTGAATCCCCTTTCCTCTCTATGACCTTGTCTTGAACACAAAAAATGTTTGTTGAAGGTTTTCTCCCTTCACACTTTTCAATATCTTGCTTTTACACACACAAAACTCATTGGTTCTACCATACCAATAGTATAACCCATATGTTACATTCAAATCAGCAAAATAGCATCTCATCACTTCCTTACTAGGTATATTCTTCATGTTTACATCTAATACGTGTCAACCAAAACATTAATCATTATGGGATCACCTTCTTCACTTAAACAACCCACAACACCAAATAAGTCACCTTCTACACCCAGACCTTCCATACTAAAACAAACACCACCAAATTCATCAATATGTTCCTCATAATCAAAAATTACTTTTCCGTTCATATCTATTTGTCTTCTCAATAGCTACCCAAATATACAAATATCTAAATGAACAACACAATCAAACAAAAACATCAACTCAAAATCAAACACTACTTACATAACAACATATATGACTATGTGTTAGTCGTCTTTTACGACTAATTTTTGTATAGAAAAGTGTCCAAAATGTAAATAAATCTCCCAATTTATGGTTATTTTTTGGTAGGATTGTAAATATTTCTAGTTTAGTTATCATTTGTGCTCACTAGAAGCCTTCCTATTCAATTTAATGTAAATTTCACTTCAATTTCAAGTAAAAAGGAGAAAATTATGAAGGTTCAAAAAGTGTTGTCTCGCTAAGCCTGAACCATGCGCTTAGTGAGACCAAACCACTAAGCAAGACAGCAGTGGCTTAGCGCATAAGGATAAGCTTGAAGAGAGTTCTTCCACGCCAGCACGCACTTAGCACATATGCAGTTCACTAAGCGAGGCGGTTGTCTCTTCTGTGCTAAGCGCAAGATCGGCGCTAAGTCAAATATCACTTACTCGCGCTAAGCGTGAGAATGGCGCTAAGCGTGCCTTCGAGGTCAGAAAGCCCTTGTTAAGCTTGATTTGCACAGAAAAAAAGGAGAGAGCATGATGACGTGAAAGAGGTCTGAATTGACTGCGAATTGTGTGCAGAGAATAGAGGAAAAGTTGAGCAAGAAAGCAAAGGTCCTAACTTTTAGGTAGATTCTAGGTTTTAGAGTTATTTTCTAGGTTCTTAGAGGTGGAGGAGACATCCCCACTGCTTTGTAATCTGGTATTTTCTCTGAAACCCTTCTCCTATTTGTGAAAGTTGCTCCCTTGTAATGGAGGGCTAAAATCCTTTGTTACAAATTTCTACTGAGTACTTGATGTAAATATTTTTATCATCTATTTGAGGTTATTTTCATGTGTTCAATTTTTCTATCTAAACTTATTGTATGCATGCTTGTGGTTTGATCACCCATTGGTGTGTGCTGTTAGGAACTTTAGCATTGACAAATGTATTGTTTCCTTGGAACTTGATAGAGCAGGTCTAGATAACTATAGTGCTAGACATAGTGTCCAGGGTTCTAGTTTTTATTATGTTGTGCTTATAATGTTGTTTAAATTAGGCTAAGTTCAACAAGAGACATTTGCGAACGAAGCTTAATTTAAATTAGTCTAAACTCAGGAGACATTGGTGTTGATATTTTGGTCCTCAGCATAGAACACAAGAATAATCTCAAATAGAAAAAAAACCCTAATTGCATCAAGTATCTCGATGGAAGGACCCAACGCTTTTACTATTTGTTTTCACACTCAATTGTTCATGTTTATTGTTTCTTTGATTACAATAGAATATACCTTGGTTTTCAATTCATAATACTTAATTCTTTTTACAAACAACTGTATTTTGAATGATGCTTTTCCAAGTAAAACAGGTTCCCTGAGTTTGATACTCGGATCATTCCGTTTTAATTATTTAATTGATGATCCGGTGCACTTGCCGGAACAAGTAGTATTCCTAGGGGCGAAAACAAGTATTTTGGCGTCGTTGTCGGGGAATCTTCTTTCTATTTAGAAAAGTTTGGTTCAAATTGCAGGCGTTTATTTTTTTATTATTTTTTTATTCATTGTTGTTCATTTTCCCATATGATTCCTTTTTCTCCAATTCTCAACAATTATATTCAAGGGAAATGAAACACCAAAAAGCGCACCAGATCATCAAGTATTTAAAATTAAAACGGATGAATCCGAGTATGGAACTCAGGGAACTAGTATTAGGCAGGGTTAAATTCAGAAATAAGGCATTGTTGAAAGAAACATTGATAGTTGATGGTTTAGAACAGAATTAAACTAAGTCTAGGCTAAAAACAGTAAAAATGCAAGTAAGTAAGATTGACAACAATAGGTTAAAGTGTAGGGTCTTTCTAACAAGCAAGCTGATGCAAATAAGGATATTTCTCTAATCCATCATGCTTTTGTGTTCTATGTTGTAGCCTAAAGTACTAAACCACGATCCCTCATTAGGCTAGCTTAACTTAAGCTTCGTCCTCAGACCCCTCTTGTTGGACTAGGCTTAACTTAAGCAGCCCTTGTAGGTTTAGACTAATTTAATAATTTAAACTAAGCTTCGTCCACAGATCCCTCATTTAAGACTAGGCTCAGCTTAAACAGCTTACGTAAGTTTAGACTAACTTAACCTATGCTTCGTCCTCAGATCCCTCTTGTTGGACTAGGCTTAGATTAAACAACATTATCATCACAACATATTAAGCAAACTAAAACTTAATCTGCAGATCCCTAATTGAAGACTAAGTTTCAATCCTGCTTCTATCAAGTTCTAAGGCAATAGTACATTTCCCAATGCTAAAGTCACCTAACTAAACATACAAATGGGTGATCAGACCAAGAGCATGTAGAAATTAAGCATTGAAAGAAGCATTAAACACAGAAAACACAATCAATTAGATATTAAAGTAACTACATCAGTTGTTTGTTCGATTTCCCCTGCAGTTACTTTTTGGTCCAATTTTTTTCTTTATACACATATGTTCAAGGGAAATCTGATTCACCGGAAAGTGCACCGGATCATCAAGTATTTAAAATTAAAACGGATGAATTTGAGTATCAAACTCAGGGAACTAGTATTAGACAGGGTTAAATTTGGAAATAAGGCATTGTTGAAAGAAACATTGATAATTAATGGTTTAGAACATAATTAAACTAAGTCTAGACTAAAAGTAAAAACGCAAGTAAGATTGACAACAGTAGGTAAAAGTGTTGGGTCTCTCTAACAAACAAGCTGATGCATATAAGGATATTTCTCTAATCAATCATGCTTTTATGTTCTATGTTGTAACCTCAAGTACTAAACCACGATCCCTCATTAGGCTAGCTTAACTCAAGCCTCATCCTCAGATCCCTCTTGTTGGACTAGGCTCAACTTAAGCAGCCCTTGTAGGTTTAGACTAATTTAAACTAAACTTCGTCCTCAGATCCCTCTTGTTGGACTAGGCTCAACTTAATCAGCTTACGAAAGTTTAGAGTAATTTAACCTAAGCTTCATCCTCAGATCCCTCTTGCTGGACTAGACTTAGACTAAACAACATTATCATCACAACATATTAAGAAAACTAAAACTTAATCCTCAGATCCCTCTTGTTGGACTAAGTTTCAATCCTGCTTCTATCAACTTCTAAGGCAACAGTACATTTCCTAATGCTAAAGTCACCTAACTAGACATACAAATGGGTGATCAGACCAAGAGCATGCAAAAACTAAGCATTGAAAGAAGCATTGAACACAGGAAACACAATCAATTAGATATTAAAGTAATTACATCAGTTGTTCCTTAGAAATTCCCAACAAGAGTGTTTAGCCAGTCATACAGAAAAACCCTAACACATATAAGATTTAGAGTAGAGAATAATTGTTCTTTACGCAAGAAGAGGGATCCCTCTTCCTCTCCTCAGCATCTCACAATCACTCTGCAACTCACTAATCTCTCTCTGATTACAAAACCTAGGTCTCTCTGCAAAAGTTGTTCCTCTTGTTGCCTTTAGAGCTCTTTTCTCAAAATAGGCATTATAGTGTGCTCTGGAATTGTTGTAAAAACTTTCGTGCCCTCTGTACCCTAATTCTGCACAAGACAGGCTTTATATATGTTCTAAATTCACGACGTTGTGCTTAGCACCACCCTTGCGCTTAGCGCCAGTCATGCGCTGAGCCTGGCTGAAGACAACGCTGCTTAGCTCACTGATCTCGCGCTTAGCGCGTGGCCTTGATATTGATGCTCTGCCAAATTCTTCCGTCACGCTAAGCGTGCTAAAGCTGCGCTTAGTGATGGATGCGCGCTGAGCCCAAATGGTTAGCTAAGCGTAACTACCACTTTTAGAGCTTCAAGATTTAGCCTAATTTAACCTGAAATTGAACAAATTTCATCATTAAATCCAATGGAAAATATTCTAGAGACAACTTTAACAATAAAACAAGATTTATTTACAAATTACTACAAAATAACCATAAATTGGGGAACTATACAAGTTTTGGAAAATGTTTTCTATACAAAAGTTAGTCGTATAAGACGACTAACACTGTTCCTTTGAAATTCCCAACAAGAGTGTTTGGCTAGCCATACAAAAAAAACCCTTACACAATTGAGATTAAGAGTAGAGAATAATTTTTCCTTACACAAGAAGGGGGATTCCTCCTCCTCTTTTCAGCATCTCACAATCACTCTACAACTCACTAATCTCTCTCTAATTACAAAACCTAGGTCTCTCTGCAAAAGCTACTCCTCTTGCTGCCTCCAGAGCTCTTTCCCCAAAATAGGCACTATGGTGTACTCTAACTTCTATGTGTGATGGTGATTCTCTGGATTGTTACCCTAATTCTACACAAAACAACTTTAAATAGGCTCTAAACCCACGACGTTGCACTTAGTGCCACCCTCGCGCTTAGCGCGAGTAAGTGGATTTGAGCTTAGCTCCAGTCATGCGCTGAGCCTGGCTGAAGACAACCGCTGCGCTTAGCACGTGGCCTTGATATTGGTGTTGTGCCAGATTCTCTATCGTGCTAAATGCACTGAAGCTGCGCTTAGCGTGGGATGCGCACTTAGCCGAAAAATGGAGAGCTTAGCCCAACTGCCACTTTTACCACTTCATTACTTAGCCTCTTTTAACCTGAAATTTGCACAGATTTTATCATTAATTCCAATGGAAAGTATTCTAGAGACAGCTTTAACAATAAAACAAGATTTATTTACAAATTACTACCAATAACCATAAACTGGGGAACTATACAAGTTTTGGAAAATGTTTTCTATACAAAAGTTAGTCGTATAAGACGACTAAAAATTGTTTATTTTGTGAAGATTTAGTTACTGTATAATTCATTGTTCTTTGGAATTGGTTAACTGTTGTTTTGCTTGTTTTGCATGCAAAGAAGGTCTTCTACAAGTGTTTTGATTCCCATAGACTTGGAAATGGAAACTTGCAGGAAAAGGAACGCCGAAAGAAATAAAATGTTTTTGCAGGACATTGAGGCAACAACAATTCAGGAAGAACCTCTATCTTCTGAGGCATCTTCTAGTTTTCCATAAAAAAGGGAATCTCACACAGTATTAATTGAAGCCAGTATCATGGCTGATGAGCCAAGATGAGTGACCCTGGAAGATTACTCAAGTACTTCTGTGCCATAATTCTTCACAAGCATTGTGCGGCCAGAGGTACAAGCTCAGACTATAACCTATCCACATTCATTAATTCAGTTGATTCAGAACAATTTGTTTCATGGTCTGCCCAATGAAGACCCGTATGCACATCTAGCTACCTATATTGAGATATGCAATATTGTCATAATAGTTGGTGTGCCTGAGGATGTTGTTAGATTGAGTTTGTTTTCATTTTCTTTGTCTAAAGAGGCGAAAAGATGGCTTCATTCATTTAAAGGTAACAATCTTAAGACTTGGGATGAAGTGGTTGAAAAATTCTTGAAGAAATACTTCCCAGAGTCTAAGACTACTGAAGGAAAACTTGTCATCTCATCCTTTCATCAATTTCCAGATGAGTCCTTGAGTGAGGCTTTGGAAAGATTTCGTGGGTTACTAAGAAAGACGCCTACTCATGGATTTTCCGAACCAATCCAGCTCAATATTTTCATTGACGGGTTAAGGCCACAATCCAAGAAGCTTTTAGATGCTTCTGCAGGGGGAAAAATAAAATTGAAAACCCCTAAAGAAGCCATGGAATTGATTGAAAATATGGCTGCTAATGACCATGCAATTTTACGTGATAGAGAACACATCCCAACCAAAAGAAGTCTGCTGGAGCTCACATCATAGAACGCATTGTTGGCACAGAACAAGTTGCTATCCAAGCAACTTGAAGCATTAACAGAAACATTGAGTAAGTTGCCAACCCAATTACATTCTGGACAACCTTCACCCTCTTCTATTTTGCAGGTTGCTGGTTGTGTTATATGTGGTGGAGCACATGATTCTGGTTGTTGCATTCCCACAGAAGATACAACACATGAAGTGAACTATATGGGGAACCAGCCAAGACCAAACTTTAATGCAGGTGGGTATTCTGAATTTCAACATGGCTAGCAATATAATCAGCAATAGGGATAGTGGAGAACTCACCTTGACAATCAGTTCAATAAAGACCAGGGTGGACCATCTAGCAGGTCACAACAACAAGGGCCTAGTCTTTATGACAGAACAGCGAAGTTGGAAGAGACTCTTGCTCAGTTCATCCAAGTATCCATGTCCAATAAAAAAAGCACAGAATCAGCCATCAAGAATCTAGAAGTCCAGGTGGGATAGTTGGCAAAACAATTAGCAGACCGACCGTTAAGCAGCTTTGGAGCCAACACAGAGAAGAACCCTAAGGAGGAGTGCAAGGCTGTTATGACTAGTAGCAAAATGGTGAGCATAAATGAAGGAGAGAAGAGGATAGGTGAAGAAAAACAACAGCTGGTGACTGAGCCAGCAATTGACCCAGTGGTGGAACCTTTGAGTGAGACTGAGGAAAAAGTGGAAGTAGAAGATGATCAATAGAAAGAGATACCAATAATTGTGATTGAAAAAGAAATAAGTGAGAAGGAAAATAAGGAAAAATAAAAAATGAAAGAAAAAGAAAATGAAAAAAAAATGAGAAAAATGAAAAAGAAAAGAAGAGAAGAGAAAAAGCAAGAGTGAGTGTGCTAGAGAGAAAAAGAAAAAAGCATCTTCAGCTAAAGGGAGAGAAGTACCATATCCTTTGGTACCTTCTAGGAAAGACAAAGAAAGACATCTAGCTAGATTTCTGGATATTTTCAAGAAGCTAGAAATTACCATGCCCTTTGGAGAATCTCTATAGTAGATGCCGCTCTATGCTAAATTTCTGAAAGACATGCTAACTAGGAGGAACAAGTACATCCATAGTGACACCATAGTTGTGGAGGGAAACTGCAGTGCCGTAATTCAACGTATCCTTCCACCAAAACATAAAGATCCAGGCAGCATCACTATACTTTGTTCTATAGGTGAAGATTTTGTTCGCAAAGCTCTTACTAATTTAGGAGCCAGTATTAATTTGATGTCGCTTTCCATGTGTAAGAGACTTGGAGAGTTGGAGATAATGCCTACTAGGATGACTTTACAATTAGCCGATCGCTCCATCACCACACCTTATGGAGTGATTGAGGATGTTCTAGTTCGGGTCAAGCATCTTATGTTTCCTGTTGACTTCCTTGTAATGGACATGTAGGAAGATGCAGCTATTCCCTTAATTTTGGGACGTCCATTTATGGCTACTGCAAGTTGTGTAGTGGAAATGGGGAAGAAAAAGTAAGAAATGGGTATTGAAGACCAACAAATCAGCTTTGATCTATTTAATGAAGAAAGAAAATTGCTGGACCAGAATGTTTGTTTACAGGTGAAGGAGTTTGATGAGAAGATTCTGAAGGAGAGAACCAAGATTGATCCAGGATAACAAAGCACTATGCGTCAAGCTAATGACATTAAACAAGCGCTTATTGGGAGGCAACCCAACCCTATTTAAATTTTGTTTTTCTTGCATTTAGTTAAGTTGAGTGCTTGTGATTGTATGAATTCAGCATGTTTAGTATTGAAAAATGGGTTAAAAAGCTTTTGTGAAGTTGTGGACAGAAAAATAACTTTAAATTTTTTTTTGTCCACTCACTAAGCGCACCACTCGTGCTAAGCGCCAATTTCTTCACGCGCTAAGCGAGCTTTTGCTTGTGCTAAGTGCATTGACCCCTGATCATTGGCTGAGCATTCTCGCTAAGCGCATCTGATGCGCTAAGCCCAAAAGCTTCTCTAGAATTTAATTTTTGGAATTGGGCTAAACACACAAACTCGCTAAGCGCAAAAACCTCTATGGAATTTAATTCTTTCGAATTGTGCTAAGCGAGCCTATTCGTGCTATCCGCAGTCATCACTACAATTAAGGAGCATTCTATTCGCTAAGCGCGCCTTGGCCCACTAAGTGAGAGTTGCAGAACCAATCAGAGCTACAGAATGCGCTAAGCGCATATCTTCGCCCTAAGCCCAAAAACTTCTCTGGATTGTTTTTATTTTGAATTGGGCTTAGTGATCAGACGCGCTAAGCGTATAGGCCTTTAAAACTCAAACGTCATATGGACTCGCTAAGCACGACTGTATGCTAAGTGAGCCACACGAAACTGCTAAAAATAATAAGGCATAATTGCCTTAGGAAGTTACCATTTCACTCTTACAAATCATTTTTCTCACTCTTTGCATTCATTTGTATTTTGCTCACATTCCTGTAGTGCCTGCATCTGCTTCCTTTTCACAACTACTTTCAACAATCCAAGTAAGCTTCTTGACCTTGTTTTCATTTTTATTTTTAGTTTTGAACTCTAAGTTAGTCAACATAGTTAGCATTAGGTTGAATTTCTGTTAATACTTAGTTCTGTTAGGTTAGTTTTTAGTTAGAGTAGAGTTAGGGTTTTATCCTGGTTGCAAAGTGCTTGTTTTGATTAGGGTTAGATGGCCTAATAGGGGCCTAAGTGAGGGGCTGAGAAAGCCCTTGTTTTTCTGGAAATCGCAATGTGCGCACTAAGCGCCTTGCTGCACTAAGCAAGTTCATCGTTTCTTTTGAACATATGTATTTCCAAATGAACACGCTAACTGCGGCCTGTCACACTAAGCGCGTTCATATTATCTGTTGAAGTTAACTGTTGAACTCGCTAAGCACAATTGTGTGCTAAGCGAGTGCTGTGTATCAGACACTTATAATTTTTTGTGTTTTGTTGTGCGCTAAGTGTGCTTGTCACGTTAAGCGCAATTACCTCTCTGTCTTTAAAAATTGTGCAATTGGGCATAGCGAGCCTGCTCGCTAAGCCTATTCTGTAGAAAAAAAATGTTTTTGTGTTCAACCGCTAAGCGCGTGGCTATCTCACTTAGCTAATGAGTAAAATTTCATAAGGCGCGCTAAATGCAGCCGTCGCGCTAAGCGCCCAACCTTAATTTCAGTTTTATTTTCTGCTTTTCACTTTGAATAAATCTTGTCTAATCTTGTCTTATGATTCTTTTGTTTTTAGATGGCTTCCCGTAAGAGAAAAGCACCAGCTTCAGTGTCTCAGGCTAGGTATGATAGATCAAGATTTGTATCCCAAGATGCCTGGGACCGCTACATAGACAATGTCCTTGGCCGAAAGATCCTCCCGAAAGGAATGTGAAGCTGTACATTACAAAATTTGATGAATTCAGGAGAGAAATTGAGAGGAGGAATTGGCATAAGGAGCTCACTAACTTCTCTGAAGGGAGCATTGACATGGCATTAGTGAAGGAATTCTATCCCAACCTTTATGACCTTGAAGATAAATCACCAAAGCAGGTGAGGGTGCGAGGGAACCTAATTAAATTTTATGATGACACCCTCAACACCTTTTTGAAGACACCAGTGGTCATCGAGGAAAGGGGAGAGTTTGCCCTCTTACTCTAGGTTCTACAGGTTGAGGCCAGATCCTCAAGAGCTTGCAGCCCATCTATGCATCCCTGGGAGGGGATTTGAGTTGCATGCAGACGGGCTGCCTCTAAAGATTTTGAGGAAGAATCTTACTACTCTGGTCCAGACCTGGAGTGTTCTGTCTTTTTCTAACTTAGCCCCGACATCTCATACTTCAGATATTACTTTGGACAAGACAAGTTAATCTACGGGCTTGTAATGCAAATGAATATGAACTTGGGATCCTTCATCTCAGGTCAGATTTCTCTCATTGCACAACATGACTCCTCGAGGCTAGGTTTTCAAGCCCTTATTACTGCTTTATACAAGCCCCGAGGAGTCACATCTGATTCTCTGACCTTTGAATCCCTGAGCCCAGACATCAATTTGGCTTATATTAAAAAGAATTGCTGGAACCTGGATAACCCTTCGGTCACTTTTCGGGGAACCCACAAATCTAGGGCCAGAGGATCTGAGGCACCATCTACTTCAGCTCCCCTTACCTCAGCTCCTTCTACATCAGCTCCTTCCTCTCCCTCTAGCACTAGCAACTCCAGTTCTTTCGGATCCTTTTTCTTGGAGCTCTGAGCCATTCTTTTCTATGCTACAGAGCTTGCATCAGGGCCAGCTCTTGATCATGCAGAGCTTGCAGAATGTGGTCCACCAGCGGTCGGTAATGAGCGTTGAAGAATTTATTCAACAGGTGGCCTGGCCAGGAGTCCAGCCATCTCCTTTGGGAGGGGGTGAGGCCTCTGCAGCCCAAGAGCCTCAGCAGGAGGACATTCCAGAGGCCGCAGAGCCTACACCTCCTGAGCCATTCACTTTAGAGTCTGATCCAATTATTGTACAGGTTCAGGAGGATGTTATAACATCAGAGCCCTCTCTAACAGAGGCCTCTCCATTAGAGCCCTTTATTTTTTAGGCTGATCCAGCTATATCTCCTCAGCCTGAGCCATCTGCACTAGTGTCGGACCTTCCTCTTTCTTAGGATCCATCATCTGCACCAGCACGGACTTGAATGAGCATGCACAGGATCATTGACAAGATCAGGATTTTTATTTCCCTGCATCTTGAACAGTTTATTATTATTATGTCTTTAGTACATTTTATAATTTAGATTTATGTTTCATCTTTAAATTTTAGTTCAGTTTTAAATTCCAGTTTATGGTTTTTGGTTGTTTGGTAGCTTGTATAAAGCGTGATTGAAAAGTGCATTGATATTATCCAGTGGTTTGATGCTTTGTTTAGAAATTCAGTGATCAATTGTATGATTGTTGGACCAAGTGGCCTCGGAATAATAAAGAAGAGGGGGTTGAATAAATTATGAAAGTGTCTTGACTAATTAAAAATTTATCCTTCTTAAGGTTACTAGATTCAATTAGGCTTTACTACTAAGTTATGCGAAAGTAAAGAACAAAAACAATAACTTAGACACAAGTAAAGCGGAAATAAAAGTACACAATGGAAAGATAAAGAGTGTAGGGAAGAAGAAGACAAACACAAGATTTATACTGGTTCAGCTATAACCCGTGCCTACGTCCAATTCCCAAGCAACCACCAGTTTTTCAGATTTCCAATAACCTTGTAAAATCCTTTGCAAGCAAAGATCCACAAGGGATGTATCCTCCCTTGTTCTCTTTGAACAACCAAGTGGATGTACCCTCCACTTGAATTGATCCACAAGAGATGTACCCTCTCTTGTTCTCAGTATTACAACCCAAGTAGATGTACGCTCTACTTGTACCACAAAGGATGTACCCTCCAATGTGTTAAGACAAAGAATTCTTAGGCGGTAAGTCCCTTGAATCTTTGTAAGGGGAAACAAAAGATATCTCAGGCGGTTAGTCCATTGAAATCTTTGTTGAAAGGGAAGGGGAAGAATCAAAAGAATTCTCAGGCGGTTAGTCCTTTGAATTCTTCTGGCAAGAGAGAGGAGGAATGAAGAAGAAGAAGAAGAATAGCACAAGTTTATGGTCAATGAACTTTTCTTGAATAAAGAAAGTTTTGAACAAAAACTCTTAGAAGAATGCTTTAAATGAATGAAAGAAATCTGAAAGTTGTTACTTTAAAATTCGTGCCATGGTCACATATTTATAGTCTTTTGATGACTCAAGTTAAAAGTTTATGACTCTTGACAATTTTTTCAAAACTAGTCACTTTTTAAAAGTTGTGACTCTTTTGAAAACTAGTCACTTTAAAAGTTGTGACTTTTTTGAAAAACTAGTCACTTAAAGGTTGTGACTTTTGAAAAAGTCTTCAGAATCAAGTCACTTTAAGAATTGTGACTTCTGGTAATTTGTTTTTCAATATAAGTCACTGGTAATCAATTATCATCATAGTGTAATCGATTACACATCAACTGATGTGACTCTTCAGGTTTAAATTTGAAAATCAAAACGTTTAGAAACACTGGTAATCGATTACAAGTATTGTGTAATCGATTACACAAGTTTGAAATGATTTGAAAATGTTTTATCACAAGTTATGACTCTTGAAATTTTAAATCTAACGTTTTAAAACATTGGTAATCAATTACATGATTATGGTAATCAATTACAACTTTGTAAATTAGTTTGAAAAGAATGTTGGCTACTGGTAATTGATTACTCCCTTCTGGTAATCGATTACCAAAGAGTAAAACTCTTGGTAAAAGATTTTTCTTTGAAAAATTCTCTTGAACAAAATGTGCTATTCAATATTTTGAAAAACTCTTTTAATACTTATCTTAATTGAGTCTTCTCTTGAATCGTCACTTTAATCTTGATTCTTGATTGAACGACTCTTTGATTCTTGATACTTGCTTGACTCTTGATTCTTGAAAGCTTTGGCATCATCAAAATAAACTTGGAAAGCTTTGCTTCCACAATTTCCCCCTCTTTGATGATGACAATCCTAAAATCAAGAGAATACATGCAAGTTTTGTTCTATCGTTCACTCATCTCTTTCTCCCCCTTTCTTTTTGAATTTTTGCTTAATTTTAAAGCTTTGAAAATATAATATCTTGATTTCTAAAATACCCATTTTCTCTCCCCCTTTAGCAACATACATGAATAATTCGAAAACATACATACAACACAATACCAAATGTAAGTACATACCACTAGACATACATATCATAAAAAATAATTAAGTTTAACACACATAACCATAAATGACCAAAAGCAAATAAATATAATCATCAAGTTCAGTCATACTAAGCAAATATTAAAAGAAATACTAAGTGTCCAAATCTAAAAAAAAAAACATAGCCAAATACAAGGCTTTAGAAACAAAATATAATAATCCAAATCTATGAGGATGGTGGTGGAAGGTCAAAGCACTGACGAACAAAGCTAACATCCTCCTCAAGTTTGGTGATACGTGTGTCCATCCCTGCAAACCGTGCATCCATGGCATCAATACAGGTATCCAACGAGTCAAAGCGTTCTCCGACGAAAGTGTGGAGTCCATCCAACCTGTCAAGAATGTTGTGCATAAGAGATGAAGAGTCATCTCTCTGAGGTTGTGGTGATGGAGAGCGGTCTTCAGCGGCCTGTACTGGAGCATCCTTCTTTACCCAAGAGCCATCCCTCTCTTTGCGGTATCCGAAAGAGGAGACTACATTCGAACAGATAGAGAAGGATCTCTTGACTTTGACAAAGGGCTCAGAGTCAAGAGGGACATTAAAATGTTGTAGAAACAAGGTAATCAGATAGAGATATGGAAGTGGAGCATTTGATCACAATGCCTTATGCATGCGATATCTCATAAGATGGGCCCAATCGATTTGACGACCGGTTAAGAAAACCGACATAATTATCAAATCTTCCTCAGAAACATGTGTAAGGTTGGATGATCTAGGGAGTAGAATGCAGATAATAAAGTAGTGCATGATGCGGCATTCGAATGCCAATGAACCAGCAAGAAGCCTTCCGGTCATATCTGCTTGGTTGGTGCAAACCATCCGACGGGCATCAGAAACAGAAAAATCGAACTTCCACTCATCATCAAGTGTACCCTCAAATGGTACACCGTCACAGGATAATTGAGTGAGTTCAAAGAGAAGGGACTGGTCTATGACCATCTTAATCCCATAAACTTCGTAAATCAAGGAATCTTCTTGAATTTCTAAGATAGAATAAGAGGCTTTAACCAATTCAGGGCAAAAAGGAAGTTTCATGGAGATAAACTGAATTAAACCAAAATTTTGAAATGCTTGAAAGCAATCAAACACTTCATCATCAAAGAAATAGGAGATGATATGGAGGGAGGAATTTTGGTTGTCTGCACTTTGGATGCTCCTTAGCTTCGAGTTTCGATGACTGCGGATGAAGTCGAAACGCCCTTTCGCTTCTTCGATGGTTCTTCCATTTGAAGGATTTTTAGGAAGTTTTGATTGGTGGAGATGAAAGAGAATGAAAAATGATGAATTTTGGGCTTTGTAGGTCGTGATTTGGTCAAGAATTGAGGGAGAAATCAAGTTCTGAAGGTTAGGGATTTTAGGGTCGCGTTGCTGCAGAAATCGCGTCTTTGCGGTTTCTAAAAATTTCAAATATAAAGGCAAAGACACTCTGTAATCGATTACAGGAATATTGTAATGGATTATGTAATCAATTACAGGAATGTTGTAATCGATTACCAGACACTATTTCCTAAGACTAAGTGCTAATTGACTATCAACACTTACCAAAATGAATTTTTGTTAACATAGAAGGTTTTATCATATCAAAATAATTTTATTTGAAATAAAATATAATAGTTTTTGAAAAACATAAAAAAATTGAACAATCTATCAAGTAATTCAAACATATCAAACAAGAATTATACAAGGATTGAAGGATATAGAACACAGATATCACCAAACATTTGTTTTTTTTTAAAACATCATGTTTTGAGAAAGAAAATAACTCAATCCAACATATAAGCACATACTCATAATAGCAATCAATCAAGACAAACAAATAAAATTTTGTTAGTCATCATATATCAAGTTAATTTAGAAGAAAATTTCAACCCACTTAATTTAAAAGAGAATGGTTTTGATGTTACCTTTTTCATGATTTAAGTGCCTAGATCTTTAAAGATGGAAGTCAGACCTTTTCTTTTTGCTTAATCTTCTTGAGATATGTTCTCATCGCTCTCATAGTCCTTGGATAGAAGGTTGATCTCCTTCTCCGAACCATCGGATGAGTCATTGTCATCCCATGCAATATACACCTTCTTGGATCTTCTTTCTTCATGACTTTTCTTCTCATTCTTCTCAGGCCATTGCTTGTTAGAGGGGCAATTTGCTTTGATGTGACCACGTTGGTTGCACTTGTAGCATCTAAGAGTTGGAGAGTCTTCTTGGAATCTTTTTCCATGGTTGAAATTTTGATGCCTCTCGATTCTTCTCTTCTTGACAAATTTGTGAAACTTCTTTACAAAGAGTGAGAAGTCTTCTTCATCTTCATTTTCCTCTTGCATTGATGAGGAGACTTTTAGTGCTATGCTTCATTTCCTCTTGTTGGTTTCTTCATTTTGATTTAGTCGTTGGAGTTCCATCTCATGTTCCTGTAATTTGCCAAAAAGGGTGGCAAGAGACATAAAAGAAAGATCTTTACTTTCATAAATGGCAGTTACCTTGGGTTGTCATTCCCTACTTAAGCATATCAAAACTTTATTAATTAAATCTTCATTAGGAAAGGATTTTCCTAAGGAGACAAGGTGATTAACTATGTGTGTGAATCTTTTCTGCATGCTTTTCTCATTAGTGTTCATCCTAAATAATTCATATTCATGTGTAAGGGTGTTCACTCTAGATCTTTTCACATCAGTGGTGCCTTCATGTGTAAGTTGGAGAGTATCCCACATCTCCTTTGCATTTGAATAGTTTGACACTCTAAAATATTCATCTATTCCTAGGGCAGAAGTAATAATGTTTTTGGCTTTAAGATTATATTGGACTCTTCTTCTATCTTCTTCAGACCATTTATCTCTTGGTTTTTCTGTTGTTGTGCTTGTGCTTGCATCTACTATGGTGGGTACATAAGGTCCTATTTCTATTGTTTCCCAAATGTTTAAATCTATGGCTTCAATAAAGATTTGCATTTGGGTTTTCCAATAGTGGTAACCCTCAACATTAAAGATAGGTGGCCTATGGATGGAGTTTCTTTCGGGAAACAGAGAATTTGAGGAGGCCATGAATCTTGAAGTTGTAAAACTTTTCTCAAGAAACCTGCTTTGATACCACTTGTTGGATCAAGTGGCCACGGAATAATTAAGAAGGAGGGGTTGAATTAATTATGAACGTGTCTTGACTAATTAAAAATTTATCCTTCTTAATGTTACTGTATTCAATTAGGCTTTACTACTAAGTTATGCGAAAGTAAAAAATAGAAACAATAACTTAGACACAAGTAGAGCAGAAATAAAAAGTACACAGCGGAAAGATAAAGAGTGTAGGGAAGAAGAAGATAAACACAAGATTTATACTGGTTCGGCCACAACTCGTGCCTAAGTCCAGTCCCCAAGCAACCACCAGTTCTTGAGATTTCAAATAACCTTGTAAAATCCTTTACAAGCAAAGATCCACAAGGGATGTACCCTCCCTTGTTCTCTTTGAACAACCAAGTGGATGTACCCTCCACTTGAATTGATCCACAAGAGATGTACCCTCTCTTGTTCTCAGTATTACAACCCAAGTAGATGTACGCTCTACTTGTACCACAAAGGATGTACCCTCCAATGTGTTAAGACAAAGAATTCTTAGGCGGTAAGTCCCTTGAATCTTTGTAAGGGGAAACAAAAGATATCTCAGGCGGTTAGTCCTTTGAAATCTTTTGTTGAAAGGGAAGGGGAAGAATCAAAAGAATTCTCAGGCGGTTAGTCCTTTGAATTTTTGTGGCAAGAGAGAGAAGGAATGAAGATGAAGAAGAATAGCACAAGTTTATGGACAATGAACTTTTCTTGAATAAAGACAGTTTTGAACAAAAACTCTTAGAAGAATGCTTTAAATGAATGAAAGAAATCTAAAAGTTGTTACTTTAAAATTCGTGTCATGGTCACATATTTATAGTCATTTGATAACTCAAGTTAAAAGTTTATGACTCTTGGCAATTTCTTCAAAACTAGTCACTTTTTAAAAGTTATGACTCTTTTGAAAACTAGTCACTTTAAAAGTTGTAACTTTTTTGAAAAACTAGTCACTTAAAGGTTGTGACTTTTGAAAAGTCTTCAGAAATAAGTCACTCTAAGAATTTTGACTTTTAGTAATTTATTTTTCAGAATAAGTCACTGGTAATTGATTACCATCATAGTGTAATCGATTACACATCAACATATGTGACTCATCATGTTTAAATTTGAAAATCAAAACATTTAGAAACAATGGTAATCAATTACAAGTATTGTGTAATCAATTACACAAGTTTGAAATGATTTGAAAATGTTTTATCACAAGTTGTGACTCTTGAAATTTGAAATCTAATGTTTTAAAACATTGGTAATCGATTACATGATTATGGTAATCGATTACAGCTTTGTAAATCAGTTTGAAAAGAATGTTGGCTACTTGTAATCGATTACTCCCTTCTGGTAATCGATTACCAGAGAGTAAAACTCTTGGTAAAAGATTTTTCTTTGAAAAATTCTCTTGAACAAAATTGTGCTATTCAATATTTTGAAAACTGTTTTAATACTTACTTTAATCTTGATTCTTGATTGAACGACTCTTTGATTCTTGATACTTGCTTTACTCTTGATTCTTGACTTGAGTCTTTGGCATCATCAAAATAAACTTGGAAAGCTTTGCTTCCATAATGATGTGAGTGAACTGAAATGCGTAGATCATATGTCTTGAATGAGCATGCAGTTATTAGAAGAGAAAGAACATGGAATTAGGATTATGACTGAAAATGTTAGTTGGTTTGCCAGGTTGATTGTGAAGGAATGCATTAGCCGCAACCCGATGAGAGTGTGATCTTTAATTGTGAGAGAACGACTAGCAGTAAGTAATGGTTTTTGCATGAATCTTTGAGTATGGAATGAATACATGAGTTTGAAGAGGATGAAGGCCATTTTTTGATTAAAGATATCCACTTAGCTAAAAGGCTTACCTTGTGCATGCTTGATTTATCCCTTGCACCCATTTTGAGCTGAAAGTATGATTGTTTGATTGAACCTTGAGCCTGTACAGTTTATCTCCTTCTACCTTGTCTTAGGTTGCAGGAGAGCATCATTCATAAAAGGAAATTTTGGTTCAAAGCAAATTTGCCCAAATTTGGAGGAACTATGGGGTGAAAGCTTGTAATGCTAAGAAAAGAGCAACACACACAGTCATCTAATAAGCAGCAAGTATAAAAAAAATGTAAGTATAAAATAAAAGGATGTGTGCTTCTAATTAAGAAAAAGAAAAACTAAGTGCGGAAAAGCAAGTAATAGAGCTGGAATAAAAAGAAAAAGGTTGACCTAAGGATGAATGCTCTCCTAGAACCTAAGCTTTTGCATCCTAGAAAAACCATGAATTGTTTGCAGCCCAGCCTTGTTACAAGCCTAGAAAAGTCCTTCAGATTCAGTTTGTGTGTTCTTGACTGTATGGCATGAGATGAATTGCAAAGATTGAGACTTGTGTTAGTTGTTGATTGTTGAATAAGCCTAAACACTTGTGCTTGAGTGAAACGGTGACTGTGAGGCTTTGGTTAATGATCCTTCCTTGATATCTGTCATTCTTACTAGCTTATTTCAGTTGTGTTCCTTAATAATCATGTTCACATCTTTGAAAAGCTACATGTCTTGTGAGAAGTTATTGATTGAAGCATTGATTGCCATTCATGTCATGTGATTGAATTCTTTGGAACAAGCATTGCTTTTTAATAACAAGTGTGAGCTTGTCACTTAAGGACAAGTGATATGTTCTTTCTTTGCTTGAGGACAAGCAAAACTGTAAATTTGGGAGAGTTTGTTAGTCTTCTTTTACGACTAATTTTTGTATAGAAAAGTTTTCAAAATGTAAATAAATCTCCCAATTTATGCTTATTTTTTTGTAGGATTGTAAATATTTCTAGTTTAGTTTTCATTTGTGCTCAGTAGAAGCCTTCCTATTGAATTTAATGTAAATTTCACTTCAATTTCAGGTAAAAAGAAGAAAATTATGAAGGTTCAAAAAGTGTTGTCTCGCTAAGCCTGAACCATGCGCTTAGCGAGACCAAACCGCTAAGCGAGACAGCAGTGGCTTAGCGCATGAGGATAAGCCTGAAGAGAGTTGTTCCATGCCAGTATGTGCTTGTATGCAGCTCACTAAGCGAGGCGGTTGTCTCTTCTGCGCTAAGCGCAAGATTGGCGCTAAGCCAAATATCACTTACTCGCGCTAAGTTTGAGAATGGCGCTAAGCGCGCATTCGAGGTCAGAAAGCCCTTTTTAAGCCTGATTTGCACAAAAAAAAGAAAAGGAGAGCATGACAATGTGAAAGATGCTTTGTAATCTGGTATTTTCTCTGAAACCCTTCTCCTATTTGTGAAAGATGCTCCCTTGTAATGGAGGGCTAAAATCCTTTGTTGGGAATTTCTAATGAGTACTTGATGTAAATATTTTTATTATCTATTTGAGGTTATTTTCATGTGTTCAATGTTTCTATCTAAGCTTATTGTATGCTTGCTTGTGGTTTGATCACCTATTGGTGTGTGCTGTTAGGAATTTTAGCATTGACAATTGTACAGTTTCCTTGGAACTTGATAGAGCAGGGCTATATAACTATAGTGCTAGACATAGTGTGCAAGGTTCTAGATTTTATTATGTTGTACTTATAATGTTGTTTAAATTAGGCTCTAAGTTCAACAAGAGACATCTGCGAATGAAGCTTAGTTTAAATTAGTCCAAACTCACGAGACAATGGTGTTGGTATTTTCGTCCTCAGTATAGAACACATGAATAACTTTAAATAGAGAAAAACCCTAATTGCATCAAGTATCGTCGCGGCTAAACCATTGGAAATTAGGAAGAACGTCGGCAGCTAAAAGGGATTTTAGGGAAATAAATCTATGCTATTGAAAAACAGGGAGAGTAAGGGTGTAAAAGTCATTCAATTCACTCCCATCTTTCAATAAGGTTATTTTTTGTCCCTACAATAATTTTTAAAAAATTAAATCACCGGTAAAAAAATATAAAATAAAAAAACAATAGAAACCCACAATTGTAGGTGACATATTAAAATATTGGCTTCACCACCGTAAAATTTTTCTAACCTTCTCCGCCATAGACATTGTCGCAACCTACCCTTTGGCGGGAGGGCGACGCGAGACTCATGGGTGCGTCTTCCAAGGGAGGAAAATGTGCAGAGTCGCACCCAAGGTTTATTCGAGGAAAACGTCGAAAAAACCGGAAAGGCGTGGTCTATGAACTTTAAGTGTGAAAGGTTGGGGAGTTGTATTTACGCACGGGGAAGGTATTAGCACCCCACGCGTCCATCACAAGGGACGACAGCCTTTAATCAAGTGTGCAAATATGACTTCAATTTGTTTTATTTTCCCTTTTACATTTTTTATGTCTTTTTATGCCTTTTGTATTTTTTATCTTTTTGTGGTCGACAAGGGTGTTTCCCTTGCTCCTACGTATTCCTCAATTGTGGTAAGGAAATCAGACCTACGTAGTTCTTTGAGAACTAAATGTTGGTTAAATTGTTTTTATCCTTTTTTGCAAGATATATTTTTATTGAATGAATGGTCATTTAAGGCGTTGGACCATTAAACAATCTTTTGATTTTGAAAGGAGAGAAACGCTAAGGTGTTGGACCATTAACGATCTCTTGTTTTTTTTAAAGGAGAGAAATGTTAAGGCGTTGGACCATTAACGATCTCTTGTTTTTGAAAGGAGATGAACGTTAAGACGTTGGACCATTAACGATCTCTTGTTTTTGAAAGGAGAGGAACGTTAAGGCGTTGGACCATTAACGATCTCTTGGGGTGGTCGACAAAAGCGGGGTTTTTGCTCCTACGTATCCTCAATGAAGAACTCACACCTACGTAGTTCTTGCAAAAGCAGTAAAGTTACATGTTGATTTTATGCTTTTGAACGGTCCATGTTAACCGATAAAAGCAAAGAGGACCGTTTAAGGCGTTGGACCTTAAAACGGTTTTTTAGTGATTTTTGCGGACAAAGCATGATTTGTGAGTTGATTTTAGCCTTACTTTCACTTTGGTTATTTGTCAATTGATCCAAGGAAACTTCCAAAGAAAAACATCCGATTGATTTTTTTGATTATTTTATTCAAAGATATTTTGATTATTTTATTATTATTTTTCAAGATATTTTGATTATTTTATTATTATTTTGTTTTTTTTTAACCGAGGTTACAGCGTGAACGATCGATTAGATTTTGTTTTAACAGTGATTAAACGAGCTTACAACACAAATGATCGATTGAAATTCATTTCATCATTTATTAGGTGAGAAAATGGCTTAAATAAACGGTTAAAGCACATAAGAAACGGAAGAAAAGAAAACCAAAAATGAACAAAATGAGGATGAAAGCTAAAAAAACAAGAAATGAATTGAAAGTCTCAGATTCGAAAACTTACCCGTTCAAGAACGAAGAACGGTGAAGAACGACGGAAAACCTTCACGGATTTGCTCACGGAAACGTCTCAGAAGCATTACGGAAGCACCTCGGCTTGGATTTTCTTCACATAAACAATTTTTTTCACCCAAAACAGCTGAAATGCATAGCTTGGGGGTTAGGGATCCTTAGAACAGCCCTTTTTTGCCTATTTATAGGAAAAAAGGGAAGGAGGTTGCCGCCCAGCTCGTGGGTTGCATCCACTAGAGGCAATCCTGCTTCGAAAATAATCTGGAAGGCCCAATTCAAAATTTCAAAATTGCTATTTGCACCCCCCATTTTGATAAGTTCACCCCCTTTCTTTCATAATTTACAGAAAAGTTACGGAAGCATACAGGACTTGATTTTCTTCTTTTTTTTTCTCTTCTCTCTCACCCATATTAAGTGAAATATGCTTATTTAGGGTTATGGGAATTTTACGGAAGCATTACGGGAGTCCCGGAAGCCATTTTTTAACAAAACGGGAGAGACGATTGCCACCCAGCTTGCCCAAGCGAGCTAGGTTGCTTCCACCTTAAGCAAGGAAATGCCCAGAATCCTCTAGAAGGTCCCAGATTTGAAAATTGCTATTTGCACCCCCCATTTTTACCAAATACACCCCCTTTGCTTTTTTGCTGATTCTTTTTCCGTAATGTTACGGAACTTTACGGATTACGTAACGATACTTGTTTTCTTTTCGAAATGTCGCAAAACCTTACGAATTGCGCAACAATCCCTTCTTTGACTTCTGGAATGTTGCGGAAATGTACAGATCGCGCAACAATGTTTCCTTTCGACTTCCGGCATGTTGCGGAACTTCACGGATTGCCTAACGATGGGTGTCAAGTTTCTCAAAGAGGTCATGCGAAGGTCACATCCCAACAAATAGATGGTCCTCGGACGAAATTAGGGTATGACAGTTGCCTATCTTTACTTGTCTTTTAGTGGAGATAAAAGGGAAGTAAAGATAAGAAACTAATTTCGTTCGAGCGGAACATCATTCAGTCCAACAATCTCCCCGCCAGCGGAACCTGCAAAAATTTAGAAAATGATCAGCACCGTCCGACCAACACCATCCTGATACGATTGTCTCTGGATGACAAAAAAGGCGCAGAATGACCATAATTTGTCTCTGCGTGCCATCGGACACGATCGTCTCCGAATGGCGAAAAGGGGTGCGAAATGACCATAATTTGTCTCCGCATGTCATTGGGCTCGCTGCCTATAGATGACAAAAAGGCGCAGAATGACCAAAACTTGTCTCTGCGTGCCATCGGACACGATCGTCTCCGAATGGCGAAAAGGTGTGCGGAATGACCATAATTTGTCTCCGCATGTCATCGGGCTCGCCGCCTCTAGATTACAAAAGGCGTAGAATGACCATAACTTGTCTCTGCGCGCCATCGAACACGATCGTCTACGAATGGCAAAAATGTGTGCGGAATATCCATAAGTTGTCTCCGCATGTCATCGGGCTCGCCGCCTCCGGATTACAAAAGGCAGAGAATGATCATAATTTGTCTCTGCGTGCCATCCGACACGATCGTATCTGGATGGCAAAAGTTGTGCGGAATGACCATAATTTGTCTCTGCATATCATAGGGTTCGCCGCCTCTGGATGACAAAAGGTTCAAAATGACCATAATTTGTCTCTACGTGCCATCAGACAAGATCGTATCTAGATGGCAAAAGGTGTGCGGAATGACCATAATTTGTCTCCGCATGTCATCGGGCTCGCCGCCTATGGATGACAAAAAGGCGCAGAATAACCATAATTTGTCTCTGCGTGCCATCAGACACGATAGTATCTGGATGGCAAAAATGTGCGGAATGACCATAATTTGTCTCTGCATGTCATCGGACTTGCCGCCTCTGGATTACAAAAGGCACAGAATGACCATAATTTGTCTCTGCGTGCCATCGGACACGATCGTCTCCGAATGGCGAAAAGATGTGCGGAATGACCATAATTTGTCTCCGCAGGTCATCGGGCTCGCCACCTATGGAGGATAAAAAGGCACAAAATGACCACAATTTGTCTCTGCGTGCCATCGGACACGATCGTCTCCGGATGGCAAAAAGGTGCAGAATAACCATAATTTGTCTTCGCATGTCATCGGGGTTACCGCCTCTGGATGACAAAATGCGTACAATTACCATAATTTGTCTCTGCGTGCCATCGGACTTGATCGTCTCCGGATGGCGAAAAGGTGCGGAATGACCATAATTTGTCTCCGCATGTCATCGGACTTGCCGCCTCTGGATGACAAAAGGTGCAGAATGACTATAATTTGTCTCTGCATGTCATCGAACTCGATCGTCTCTGGATGGCAAAAAGGTGTGCGGAATGACCATAATTTGTCTCCACATGTCATCGGGCTCACTGCCTCTGGATGAAAAAAAGGCGTAGAATGACCACAATTTGTCTCTGCGTGCCAACCGACACGATCGTCTCTGAATGGTGAAAAGGTGTGCGGAATGACCATAATTTGTCTCCGCATGTCATCGGGCTCCCCGACTCTGGATGAAAAAAGGCTCAGAATGACCATAATTTGTCTCTGCGTGCCATCGAACTCGATCATCTCCGGATGGCGAAACGGTGTGGAATGACCATAATTTGTCTCTGCGTGCCATCGGACACGATGGTCTCCGAATGACAAAAAGGTGTGTGAAATGATCATAATTTTTCTCTGCATGTCATCGGGCTCACCGCCTCTAGATCACAAAAGTCGCAGAATGACCATAATTTTTCTTCGCATGTGATCGGGCTCACTGCATCTGGATGACAAAAGGCGCAGAATGACCATAATTTATTTCTGCGTACCATCGGACTCGATCGTCTCGAGATGGCGAAAAGGTGTGCGGAATGACCATAATTTGTCTTTGCATGTCGTCGGGCTCACCGCCTTTGGATGAAAAAAAGACGCAGAATGACCATAATTTGTCTCTGCGTGCCATCGAACACGATCGTCTCCGCATGACGAAAAGGTATGCGGAATGACCATAATTTGTCTCCCCATGTCATCGGGCTCGCCGCCTCTGGCTGACAAAAAGGTAAGGAATGACCATAACTTGTCTCTGCGTGCCATCGGACACGATCGTATCTGGATGGAAAAAGGTGTGCCGAATGATCATAATTTGTCTCTGCATGTCATCGGGCTCACCGCCTCTTGATGACAAAAGGCGCAGAATGACGATAATTTGTCTCTGCGTGCCATCGAACTCGATCGTCCTTGGATGGCGAAAAGGTGCGGAATGGCCATAATTTGTCTCCGCATGTCATCGGGCATGATTAACCCCGAATGGCGAAAAGTTGTGCGGAATGACCATAATTTGTCTCTGCATGTCATCGGGCTCGCCGCCTCTAGATGACAAAAGGCGCATGTCATACCCTAATTTCGTCCGGGGATTATTATTTGATGATATACAACCTTTGATTGGCCGCTTCGAGATATTTGGCACCCTTTTTTGCACAATATGTGAAGTCCCGAGACGTGCCGAAAATCAAAAGGAAGCAGGCTTACGCGATCCGTGAAAATTTCGTAACTTCTTCGAAAGCTAAAAAAGAGTAAATACATAATCCATAAGGATTCGTAACCTTGCGGAAGGAAAATAAGTATCGTTACGAAATTCGTAAAGTTTCGTAACATTACGGAAAAAGAATTACCAAAAAAGGTAAAGGGGGGTGCATTTAGTAAAAAAGGGGGTACAAATAGCAATCAGGCCCACTTGGGCCTTCCAGATTCTTCCTCCATAAGGCTATTGCTTCTGGAGGAAGCAACCTTACTCGTCTGGGCGAGCTGGGTGGCAAGCTCCTCCCCTATTTTGCTATAAATAGGGGGAGGAGTGAAGAAGAAAGGGGTTCAGCCTTCTTGGCACTTCGTATTCTCTTAAATTTGCTGAGGAAAATTGTTTCCGTGAAGAAAATCCAAGCCGAGGCGCTTCCGTAACGTTTCCGTGAGTAATTACACGAAGATTCTCGACCGTTCTTCAACATTCATCGTTTGTTCTTCGTTTTCTTCAGTCTTCAACGGGTAAGTACCTCAAACCGAGCTTTTCAATTCATTCTATGTACCCGTGGTGGTCCACATTTTGTTTCATGTATTTTTATTCTCATTTTCATTCGCTTTCTATACCCCCTTTTGACTTGTTTCAGTCATTTATTTAAGTCATTTCTCGCCTAATCTAAAAATAAAATAAATTTCCACCGATCATTTGAATTGTATCATCCGTTAATTTCGGTTAAAATGAATTCCGACCGTTCGGTCGTGCCGTAACCACGTTGGAAATCAAAAAAGAGGTAAAATAATAATATAATAATAAAAAATATCTTTTAGTAAAATGAAGCGGAAAAATCAATCGGACGTTTTCTCTTTGGGATTTCTCATTCTTAATTGAATTGACTAAATAACTAAAGCGAAACTAAGGCGAAAATCAATTCGCCAAGTCAAGCTCGTCCACAAAAAATCACTAAAAAAGGGGATTTGAAAGTTTATTATCTCAGTCTTTCTTACCAAGTTAATGGATCATTTTTAAGGTCCAACACCTTTAAATGATCACCTTTCAAGTAAAAAGAAATCGTGTGATTCACCCTTAAGAAAGAACTACGTAGGTCTGATTTCCTCTTCGATGGAGGGTACGTAGGAGCAAGAGCCCGCTTTTGTCGACCTCAAAAATAAAAAGGAAATAAAAGTTAAGATAACACAATTTCAGAATTCTAAAAAATAGGCTGTTGTCCTTCGAGACAAACGTAAGAGGTGCTAATACCTTCCTCAAGCGTAAATACAACTCCCGAACTTAGAATTTTCGTTTCGACCAGTTTCCTTCGGTTTTTCCGACGTTTTCCACAAATTAACATTGGTGGCGACTCTGCGCATCTTTCCTCCTTTGGAAAGCGCACTCATGTGAATTTAAGGAGTGGAGGTGAATCTATCATCATGCTAGGTCTCCGACTTGCTTGATAATAGTGAAACCTCGTCTAGAGCTTTCTCTCTTTATAATGTATTGTCGCTGGTATTCCATACCGCCACAATATTATTATCTTGAGTGATGATACCTCTAGAAAACAGCCGTGTGAGTTATGAATTGTTGGGGAGTAGTTATTAGAGACCCCTAGATATTGTCCTATAGGTTCCCAAAATAGGGGCAAAGAGCAAACACGCTCCGTGCCATTTGTTCTCATGCATCTTTTGATAAATAGCACTAGTTTATAGTTTTGCTAGTGATGTTTGGTTTCTTTAGAGTAATGCGTAACCTTTTTAATACTACGTTGAGGCGCCATCATGCCCTAAACGTAGCATTAAAATTGGATCTCTGCGGTCTCGTATGCGTGAATTACCCATTAGTGTTGTTTTCTTTCCGTTTCATGCATACGCATTGCATCATTCATGTCGGAGTCTTGATCCACCCCTTTGTTTAGGTAAATGATGGGGACAAATCAAAACGGCAAAAGGTTTTATCAAGTCAAGGTTAAAAGTCTAGATGTCACCAGCCTCAAGGAATTGGGACGATTGATGGGACCTCTCCAAAGGCAAGCTTTCCGTAAAGTTTACGGGAAGATTCTAGATTTGACCACAGCGGAAGTATTTATGGAAGCTGTCATATCCCTTGCCCAATACTATGACCAGCCGTTGAGGTGCTTCACGTTTGGGGACTTCCAAATGGTACAGACTATTGAAGAGTTTGAGGAAATACGAGGATGCCCTCTTGGGGGAAGAAAACCGTATCTTTTCTTCGGGTTTCTTCCCTCCTTGAGCAAGATTGCAGTTGTGGTTGGAGATTCGGCAAAAGAGATGGATCGCATGAAGCAAACTCGGAACGACGTAGTGGGCCTGCCTCGAAAATACTTGGAAGGCAAGGAAAGGGATATGGCGAGCCAAGAGAAGTGGGGCCCGTTTGCGGATATATTAGCTTTGTTGATTTTTGGGGTTGTCCTCTTTCCGAACGTTGACGGTTTGGTGGATTTAGCCGCCATTGACGCTTTCCTCGCATACCACCATAGCAAGGAAAGTCCAGTGGTGGCTATCTTGGCAGATTTGTTTGACACCTTTGACCGGAGGTGTGAGAAAAACAGTGCACGGATTGTCTGTTATTTACCCGCTCTCTGTGTGTGGTTGGTTTCACACCTATTCCAACAAGACACAAGACACCCGTGTCCGCTTCAAAGTTATCGCTCATGCTCCGAAAAAGGAAGAGTCGATTGGGACCAACATTTGGCTGGGATAGGAGGCAACGCAATCAATTGGTTTCCTCGTTGGAAGGAAGGCAAGGAAGGAGTTCTTTTCTCGTGTGGGGACTACCCTAATGTTCCATTGATAGGGACTAGGGGTTGTATTAATTATAATCCCGCACTCGCCATAAGACAGCTAGGGTACCCCATGAGGGGAGCGCCAATAGAAGAAAGTCTCTCGCCTTTCCTTGTGAGGGATCTAAGCGCGCAAAGTCTCAAGGTGATACAAAGAGTCCACAAGGCGTGGAGAAGTCCGTTGAGGAAAGACAAGGAGCTTAGAGGCATCCAAAATGGCGTCATCGGTGGTTATCATGGATGGATAAGAGTTCACATGCGAGGGTTAGATTGGCTCTCCAAATTGAAAGTTATCAATGAAGAGAACTTTGAAGCTCCGGAGGAAGATGAAGAAGTCCGAGCTCTAAAATTACAGCTAGGGAAGGCAAGACTCACCAAGGAGAAGTTCAAATCAGCCGCTACACACATCCGGAAAGAGTGCACCAAGTTACAAGAGGAAAACGCGGCCACTGCAAGAGCCCTTGAACAAGAAACTAAAAGGGCCCGCAAGGAGGAATATGGCCGAGAGAAATTCCGGGGAGCATTGTGGGGAAGCAACAATGAGCTCAAGCTCCGAAGAGAGGAAAGAGACCGGTCATGGGTGCATGGCATGATCTTAAAAGAAGAGTTAGCTGCTTGCGCAAGGTCCAAGAAGAGTTTGGCTCAACACTTGGAAGCCACGGAGCAAAGCATGCTAGCTATCATAGGGCAATACAAGGAATAGTTGAACCAGTCTGTGGCCCATGAACAAAAGCTAGCGGAGGATTTTGCACAAGTGTACACCGAAAAAGAAGCAAGAGGGAGGGTGATTGATGCATTGCATCAAGAAGCGACTATGTGGATGGATAGGTTCGCCTTGACCTTGAATGGAAGTCAAGACCTCCCGCATCTATTAGCCAAAGCAAAAGCCATGGCCGAAGTGTGTACGGCCCCCGAGGAGATTCATGGGCTAATCAATTACTGTCAACACATGATAGATTTGATGGCCCACATAATTAGAAACCGTTAGGTTCTCTTGTAACACCTTTGTATAATCTTGGCTAGATGAAAGCTTTGTTCTTTTTATAAAATGAGAAGTTCTGAACTCATCACGTTATCTAAAAAACCTTGGGGTGGTTCCAAGTGCTCCGATCATTCATTTGCATATTCATGTTTTGGTGGCATACTCACCGTTGTTTATTTCTTTAGGAATTTCATCATAACTAAGAAAACACCAAGGCACCCCTATAACACTCGATCCAGAAAAATGGATAATGAAGAGGGCGTGCAGGAACAGATGAAGGCCGATCTATCGGCTTTAAAAGATCAAATGGCTTCCACCTCGGAGGTCATGTTAAAACTCCAGAAAACTATAGAGGATAAAGCCACGGCTACCACCTCCAGTACAGTTAGGGAAGCAGAGCCGGTGCTGCAGCCCGCCTTAAATCCGGGCCGAGACAGAAACACGGCAGTGTTTGGTCGGAGGTATAGTCCGCAAGCTTATCCTTATGGCTTGCCTCCGGACTTCACTCCCCGTGCCACCCCGGAAGATTTAAGCCAAGCCCCTACCTTCGAGGGGCAACTCCCACCTTATGACGACTATCCCGGGCAAGACGATGAGGAAGGAGATACCCATCTCGGTCCCCTGCTCCACCTCAAAGATCCGTCCCCCCATGAACTACCCTAACCAAACATAGTCCGCCATATCCCGACTTCACCCACACCCGTAAAAGAATCTGTTCCCTTCGTGGAAGATAAGGGAAAGATTGAGGCGCTTGAAGAGAGGTTGAGAGCAGTCAAGGGCCTCGGCAATTACCCATTCTCGGATCTAGCGGACTTATGTCTAGTACCCAATATAGTCATTCCTCCCAAGTTCAAAGTACCAGACTTTGATAAGTACAAAGGGACGACATGTCCAAAAGGGCATCTCCGGATGTATTGCCGAAAAATGGGGGCGTATTCTGCGGACGGAAAGTTGTTGGTCCATTTCTTTCAAGACAGCTTGGCCAGAGCAACTGTAGCATGGTACACCAATCTGGAAGCTTCCCAGATCCGATCATGGAAGGACTTGGCAACTGCCTTCATTAGGCAGTACCAGTACAATACGGATATGGCTCCCGATCGGAACCAGCTTCAGAGTATGACTAAGCAAGAGCATGAGTCCATTAAGGAATATGCCCAAAGATGGAGAGATCTCGCAGCCCAAGTCGTACCGCCCATGACGGAGAGGGAGATGATCACAATTATGGTAGATACGTTACCCACGTTCTACTATGAAAAGCTGATAGGCTACATGCCAGCTAACTTTGCGGATCTCGTCTTCACCGGAGAAAGGATTGAATCCGGACTATGAAAAGGCAAGTTCGAATATGCTTCCAATGTGGCCCCCAACAACAACAGAAGAGCCCCAGTAGTGGGCACGAGGAAAAAGGAAGGAGACGCCCACACGGTCACCACCGCCCCGATGTGGATGACAGCACCCCAAAATATCCAAAGCTCATACCCGCCCAATCCCCCAAATTTTTTAATCCGAGCCAGGAGTTCCCTCCCGACCCAAGTAAAAGGACCACCCACGGCAGAAAGAGCGTCGGCCCAATGCACAGCTCCAGCCACGCCCCGGCCAGTCAACAATACGGCCCCCGGCACGAGCTATAATAATGCACAGAGCCCACTCCTGAAAGATAACTTCTCTCCTATTCCCATGGCATACTCCGAATTATGGCCTTCATTATTGGAGAATCATTTGGTGGTAGCCATACCCGGGAGGGTCCTACAGCCACCCTACCCCAAGTGGTATGACCCGGGTGCCAAGTGTGCGTACCATAGTGGAGCTCCCGGACACAACATTGACTCCTGCCGCCCGTTCAAGTATAAGGTGCAGCACCTAATCAGTGCCGACTTGCTATCGTTTCAAGAGGAAGGCCCAAATGTTAAAACTAACCCGCTAGCTAGTCATGGAAAGGCTAGCGTAAACGCCATCCAAGAGGATGGGCCATCGCGGGCAAGGAGATTAGGAGAGGTGGCTACTTCCAGACGTTTTATCTACCAATCGCTGCAAGTGGCATGTATGGTCTCCCGTGGCGGAGGCGAAAGGGACGAATGTTTGTTTCTCCTCGGGGAGTCGCACGATATGGAAACCTGTCCCGCGGTAGAAGAATTGCTTCAGCGGCTCATGGATTGCGGGCAGCTTGAAGTGTCTATAGGAGGGAGGGAAGAACCACAAATTTGCATGCAGTCGGAAGAGAAGAAGGTTCCTCTAACCCCCAAGGCCCTAGTGATATGATTTACTAGGAAGGGACCGGCTCCACACCCATATACCCCCGGACAGCGCCCAAGCCAATGCCATTTGCATATCAAAGTAATAAGGCCGTTCCGTGGAAGTATACCCCTCCCGCGTTCAGCGAAAGAGTTGCAACCGAAGTTGACTCCCTGTCAGCTAAGGTGACCAACATCACCGGCCTCAGTGGCGTAACCCGCAATGGTCGGGTGTTCGCTTCCCCTCACCCGACGGAGTTGCCCTCCAAGGGGAAAGCGCCCATGGTCCAAGAACCCACAGACATAGCCACCCCCTCGAAAGAAGCAGATCCTCTAGTGGTAAGAGGGGCTGAAAAGAAAGAAGGTCTTCAAGGAAACACGGTGACTTTGGAAGAGGCCCATGAGTTCCTTCGCCTCATTCAACAAAGCGAGTTTAAGGTAGTCGAGCAACTGAATAAAACTCCAGCGAGGATCTCGTTGCTTGAACTGCTCATAAACTCCGAGCCTCATCGCACGCTGTTGATAAAAGTCCTCAATGATGCCCATGTAGCCCACGATATCTCAGTGGAGGGTTTTGAAGGCATCGTTAATCATATAACCACCAACAATTATATCGCGTTTGCGGAAGAAGAGATTCCCGTAGAGGGGAGAGGACACAACAAGGCTCTTCATGTATCGGTAAAGTGTGTGGACCATGTTGTCGCAAAGGTGCTTATCGACAATGGGTCGAGTTTAAATGTAATGCCGAAGACCACTTTGGAAAAGCTTCCTTTTAGTGCGTCACGTTTAAAACCGAGCTCGATGGTAGTGTGAGCCTTTGATGGTACTCGGCGGGAAGTGATGGGGGAAATCGACATTCCCATTCAGATAGGCCCCCACACTTGCAATGTGGTGTTTCAAGTAATGGATATAATTCCCACCTATAGCTGCCTCTTGGGAAGACCTTGGATTCATGCCCTGGGAGTGGTCCCTTCAACACTTCACCAGAAATTGAAGTTCGCAGTGGGTGGACTTTTAGTGATAGTGTCGGGTGAAGAGGATATGTTAGTGAGCTGCCCCTCCTCCGCACCATACGTTGAAGCGGCGGAAGAATCATTGGAAACGGCTTTCCAATCCTTCGAGGTGGTGAACTGTGCCTCTGTGGAACCAAGTTCGTTGCTACCTTCTCTATCCAACGCGGCCATAATGGTGGCGCGTGTTATGCTCAGGAACGGATTTGAGCCCGGAATGGGTCTAGGCAAGGATGGCCTCGGAAATGCCGATGTGGTCGATATCAAGGGAAATCCATACAAATATGGATTAGGTTATGAACCCGGGATGTCGGGGAGGAGGAATGTGTCGTCAAGACTTTGGGCAGATAGGGTATGGCCCGGCCGTATTAGCCAGTGTTTCACCAGTGCTGGAATGGTATCCGAGGAGGAGGTGGCCGCAATAGAAGAGGCGTTCCCTCAAGACCCACCAAATTTCGTGCAACCATGCCACCCCGATTCCCAAGTGGGGAACTGGCGCGTGATAAGCCAGCCAGAAGTCTATACCGCTGATTCAATGTAATTAGAGCCTATAGATTTCCTTTCTCTTTTGTTTTGTGAAACCTACCTTATTAAATAAAACGAAGAGATCTTGTTTCATCTGTTCTTGCAATTCCACCTTTTCTCATATCATTTTGCATGTTTTTGTTTCTTTTGTCTTGTTTGGTATAGATATGAGGGTCGATTCTTTGAGGATCCTAACAACGAGAGTTTGACAATCGATTTCGATCGAGATATAAGCCAAACGGTAAACGAGGAAGAGGAAGAGGACGTCCTTTCACCAGAGTTGGAGAGGTTGGTCGCTCAGGAAGAACGTGAAATGAAGCCTCACCAAGAAGAAACCGAATTGGTAAACTTAGGGACCACGGAGGAAAAGAAAGAAGTAAAGGTAGGAACCGGTATGACTGCGCCTATCCACCAAGGCTTGATAACCCTTCTTGAAGAGTATCAAGATGTCTTTGCATGGTCATATCAAGACATGCCCGGTCTGGATTCCGACATTGTGCAGCATAAGTTGCCTTTGAATCCTGGGTCTTCCCTGGTTAAGCAAAAGTTGCGAAGAATGAGACCTGAGATGTCTTTAAAAATTAAAGAAGAAGTAAGGAAGCAATTTGATGCAGGGTTCTTAGCTGTAGCTCGGTACCCAGAGTGGGTGGCCAACATTGTCCCAGTCCCGAAAAAGGACGGCAAGGTTCGAATGTGTGTAGACTACCGAGACTTGAACCGAGCCAGTCCTAAAGACAATTTTCCCCTGCCACACATTGATATATTGGTAGATAATAAACCAAGTTCGCCCTTTTCTCATTTATGGATGGTTTCTCGGGGTATAATCAAATAAAGATGGCACCCGAAGATGTAGAGAAGACCACTTTCGTCACCCTATGGGGGACGTTCTGCTATAAAGTGATGGCCTTCGGGCTGAAAAATGTTGGGGCAACCTATCAGCGTGCCATGGTGGCGTTATTCCATGACATGATGCATAAGGAAATAGAGGTCTATGTAGATGACATGATTGCCAAGTCTCGGACTGAGGACGAACACCTTGTCAATCTGCGTAAGCTATTTGGAAGGTTGTGGAAATACCAACTAAAACTAGACCCAACAAATGCACCTTCGGGGTAAAGTCGGGGAAGTTGCTAGGATTTATCGTAAGTCAGAAAGGGATAGAGATAGATCCCGAGAAAGTGAAGGCCATCCTTGAAATGCCAGAACCATGCACGGAGAAGCAGGTTCGGGGGTTCTTGGGCAGGTTGAATTATATCGCGAGATTTATCTCGCAACTCACCCCTACATGTGAGCCCATTTTCAAGCTATTACGTAAGAACCAGGCGGTCCTGTGGAACAGTGACTGCCAAAAGGCCTTCGAGAAGATCAAACAGAGTCTCGCAAACCCCCCGGTGCTCATGCCACCTGTAATAGGAAGACCTCTTTTCCTATACATGACCGTGTTGGACGAGTCTATGGGGGCGTTGGGTCAGCACGATGATTCTGGGAAAAAGGAGCAAGCCATCTACTATCTAAGCAAGAAGTTTACCGCATGTGAGATGAATTACTCAATGCTGGAAAGGACGTGTTGTGCTCTGGTATGGGCATCACATCGGCTCAGGCAGTACATGCTCAGCCATACCACGTGGCTTATTTCCAAAATGGATCCCGTGAAATACATCTTTGAGAAACCGGCCCTCACGGGACGAATCGCTAGGTGGCAGGTACTATTATCTGAATTCGATATCGTTTACGTCACCCAAAAGGTGGTAAAGGGAAGTGCCTTAGCGGATTATTAGGCCCAGCAACCCCTCCAGGATTATCGGCCGATGCACCCTGAGTTCCCAGATGAAGATATCATGGCCCTGTTTGAAGAGAAGCAGACGCACGAGGACATAGACAAATGGATTGTTTGCTTCGATGGGGCATCTAACGCTTTAGGCCACGGAGTAGGGGCAGTCCTTGTATCCCCGGATGATCAGTGTATTCCTTTCACGGCTAGGCTAGGTTTTGATTGTACCAACAATATGGCCGAGTACGAAGCATGCGCCCTCGGGGTTCAGGCGGCCATTGATTTTGATGTAAAACTACTCAAGGTGTATGGAGACTCAGCTTTGGTGATACGCCAGTTGAAAGGAGAATGGGAAACTAAGGATCCGAAGTTGATACCCTATCAAACTCACATCTTGAGGTTAGCCAAGTACTTTGACGACATTTCTTTCCACCACATACCTCGAGAAGAGAATCAAATGGCTGATGCATTAGCCACCCTGGCATCCATATTTCAACTCGCCCCACACGGGGATCTGCCGTACATCGAATTCAAATCTCAGGGCAGGCCGGCATATTGTTATGCAATAGAGGAAGAGCGGGATGGGAAACCGTGGTATTTCGACATCAAACAATATGTCGAGAACAAAGAATACCCACCAGGGATTTTTGACAATGACAAAAGGACGTTGAGGAGATTGGCTACTGGTTTCTTTGTAAGTGGTACCATCCTGTACAAACGAAACCACGACATGACCCTCCTACGATGCGTAGATGCCAAAGAGGCGAACTTCATGATTGAGGAGATCCACGAGGGTTCCTTTGGGACACATGCCAATGGGCATGCTATGGCCAGAAAAATCCTTAGGGCCGGTTATTACTGGCTCACTATGGAAAGCGATTGCTACGCTCATGTAAGGAAGTGTCATAAATGTCAGGTGTACGCGGACAATGTCAATGTTCCGCCACATCCTCTGAATGTTATGTCCGCTCTTTGGCCTTTTTCCATGTGGGGAATAGATGTCATTGGGGCCATCGAACCCAAAGCGTCGAATGGTCACCGCTTCATTCTTGTGGCGATAGATTACTTCACCAAATGGGTCGAAGCGACTTCTTATACTAATGTCACGAGGAGTGTGGTAGTCAGATTCATCAAGAAGGAGTTGATTTGTTGATACGGACTCCCCAGGAAGATCATTACTGACAATGGCACCAATCTGAACAACAAGATGATGCAGGAAATGTGCGAGGATTTCAAGATCCTGCATCATAACTCCAGCCCTTATCGGCCGAAGATGAATGGGGCTGTAGAGGCTGCGGATAAAAATATTAAGAAGATTGTTCAGAAGATGACAGTGTCATACAAAGATTGGCATGAGATGTTGCCTTTCGCCCTACACGGATATAGAACCTCGGTACGAACTTCTACTGGGGCAACGCCGTATTCCTTGGTTTATGGGATGGAAACAGTACTCCCATTTGAGGTAGAGGTTCCTTCTCAGAGGATAGTAGCAGAGTCAGGCCTAGAAGAGTCAGAGTGGGCTGAAGCACGCTACGACCAACTCAATCTTATTGAAGGTAAACGTTTGACAGCCATGAGCCATGGGCGTCTATATCAACGAAGGATAAAGAATGCATTCGACAAGAAGGTACGCCCGCGCAAGTTCAACGAGGGGGACCTCGTGCTGAAGAAGATGTCCTATGCTGTTAAGGATAATCGAGGCAAGTGGGCCCCGAATTATCAAGGACCTTTCGTGGTGAAAAGAGATTTTTCTGGGGGTGCTCTGATACTCACCCACATGGATGGCGAGGAGCTGTCCTCGCCCGTAAACTCCGATGTAGTTAAACGATATTACGCTTGAAGTCTGGGGCAATCGAGAGGACCGTTACATGTTTTTTTATTTTTGAGTTTTTCTCGTTCTTTTGGTTTCCTCTAGGGATTCCCATTCACTATATTTGTCTAGTTTCTTTGAAAAAAAAAGATGGGCGACGTTTCAGTCCTCCCTTTGGTTTCAAACCTTGTGTTTTAGTTTTGTTATAACCTGAGCCCTCTTCGCTCGGTTCATGGGGTGCCCCAAATGCTTATTTAAAATTGAATCTAACCAGCCTTCACTAAAAAATCATCGCATTAGAAACATTTATACATGCACATGCACATGCATATCTTGTGATAGCAAGGAGTAGAATTGTCTCAGGCCACAGTCAGAAGACAAGACAAGTCAATCGCAGAAATCAACCAAGGTAAGACGATGACCGGTCACGATTGGCCGCATATTGTTTGTCTCCTACTTGCAGGTACTTAGGGATGGAGGCAAATGGAGGATAGGATCGCGACCGACCAATCGTCACCCCTTCCCAGCACTGGGCCAGTGGAGAACGTCGCTGCAAGGCAGCCCAGTATCCTTTGAATTCGCAGTATTTTACTACTATTGTTTGTTTTTTAAGTAATCGATGCCTAATTCTAACTTAAGTAGGTTCAAGTAGGCAAAACGCTAACCCATAAGAGGGGGGGAAGGTATGGTTAATGTATCCCTAAAAAAAAAAAATTTGGCAGGTTAGCTCGCCTGGGCGAGCTGAGCTCGCTTGGGCGAGCAACCCCTGCATTCAAAATATAAAAACGAGGGAGGGGAACATTTTTGTATCCAAAAACTTGCCCCCCCCCCCTCATTCAATAGAGAGGACTCACGAAGGCTTGCGGTTTTTGCTCCCCTAAGCCACTTTTGGTTGCATTTTGCTTTCATTTTTGGTGCTCCAACAAGTAAGTATTCAATCCTTGAGTTTTTTAGCTTCCCATTGATGTGTTTTCTTCATCTTTTGGTGCTCTAAATTGTGAGAATGTGCTTATATTTGTGTGGCAGTTTTGGGTTACTTTGATGCTTGATTTGTTGAGTTGAGGATTTATGTGAGAAGGCCTTAGGCCTGTGTTGTATTCTGAAGCAATGGGGCATGCCACATTGCCCCCATTCTCTCGCAATTTATGTCCAAACATGCGCCCACCAAGTGCTCGGTGAAATGCCCCAATGATATATGAATATGATTTTGTAAAATTGGGAGAGTGGGACTGTTTCATATATGTAGGTACAACATAGGAGATTCAAAATAGGTGCCCAAATGCAATTCCAAGCTTAGGAACCCAAACTTGTAGCTTCAATGCAAGGAAACATACTTATGGCTAAGAACCTGAATTTTGGTTTTAGAAGTAGAAAAGCATGAAAATTAGGACTTGCTTGTGAGAGTTTTTATTTGAATTTGGGCTGCCCCATGTTTGATACTTTGCATAGAGGTAGCATGGAAAACACCTTGCAAGAGTGTGCATGTATATGTAAGTATAAGGGGCATGAAATTCCTAGCAAAATGTGAGGGATTATCTTCCTAAATGAATATATGATAGCGTGGAATTCCTTTTTGAATGCAAGTGTGTGCAGGATATAATTAGCTTTCCAATATGCATATAAATAAATGTGAGTGAAACAATAAAATTTGTATGATATAGATTTCAAATATGTGTAAGTAGTTTGTAAATAGCAAATATTTAGGATATAATTAGGTGTAAAGTTTGACGCAACGCATTGAGCATGGGAATGTGTGTTCTTTTCAAGATGCACATAGATGTATGGAAATTAGAATGTGTTGGGTGTCCTTGTATGTTGACATAAATAGTAGGATATTTTTACACATACGCATGTGCATAAATGTGTTACTTTAAACGTGCGCATGAGTTTGTTCTAAACCGGAGGGATTAGCATGTCTTTTTTGTGGTAAAATAAGCATCATCTTGTAAAACTAACTTCCAAATGTTTGTTTTCGCAGGAAATGGCCCCAAGGAAGCTTGCCTCAAAGAGATCCAAGAAGGATAAAGCGGCTGAAGGAACCAGTTCCGCTCCCGAATATGACAGCCACCATTTTAGGAGCGCTGAGCACCAGCAGCGCTTCGAGGCCATCAAGGGATGGTCATTTCTCCGGGAGCGACACGTCCAGCTCAGGGACGACGAGTATACCGACTTCTAGGAGGAGATAGTTCGCCGGCGGTGGGCATCACTGGTTACCCCCATGGCCAAGTTCGACCCAGACATAGTCCTCGAGTTTTATGCCAATGCTTGGCCTACAGAGGAGGGCGTGCGAGATATGCGATCCTGGGTGAGGGGTCAGTGGATCCCATTCGATGTGGATGCTCTCAGTCAGTTCCTGGGATATCCTTTAGTGCTGGAGGAGGGCCAGGAATGCGAGTATGGCCAGAGGAGGAACCGGGCCGATGGGTTTGATGAGGAGCCCATCGCCCAATTGCTGTGTATACCGGGGCAGGATTTTTCCCGGATTGCTGCTGGAAGATGAGTGAGGATCATGGGCACCAACAAGACCACCCTGACTCAGATCTGGATGACTTTGCTGCTCAGCAACATCCAGCCCAGCGATCATAATTCCGACCTCCCCCTGCCGAAGTGTCAGCTGGTGTACGCCATCCTGACATGGATGAGCATTCACGTGGCTCAGTTAATCGTTGATGCCATTTATCTATTTGCAGGTATGGCGCCTACTAGGCACCCTCTGGACCAAGATAAGTCCAACAGGGCCCTGGGATTTCCCGATTTAATCACAGGACTCTGCCAGTCGTTCGGAGTCCCCGTCGCACCTAGCAAGGTGATTCGGCCACCCATCACCCGAGCTTTTATTGAGAAGTATTGCACACAGAGACAGGCCCAGGGGGATGCTCCGTAGGCCGCAGAAACGCCGCCACCTCATCAGGCTGGCCCAGCTGGATCATTTGATACGGAGCAGTATTTGCGGCATTTGGTTCGCCAGCAGGCGGCCAACCACCGGGCGTATGTACAGACCCATGATTGTCTTTACCAGTTGAGCCTCAGCCTGCAGAGCCAGGGTTTTACTTCTTTTTCGTGCCCTACTCTGGATCAGTTCAGGGCAGAGGTCGCTTGGCCCGGGGATTGGCCTGAGGCCCGGGCAGGAGAGGCACAAGCAGAGGCTCCCGACGAGGCAGATGAGGCCCGCGAGGATGAGGAGATGACCGATTTACTTGATTTCTTAGGAGGGAGCAGAGCCACATGATTGGGAGATCCCTTGATCCGTATTTCTTTTTTGTTTCCATTTTTTCATGTTACATATCATCTTATTTTTTGTTTGACTAAGGGACTAACGTTTGTTTCGTGTTGATTGACTTTTGTTTTGTACATCCATATCGTTTGAGTTGTTACGTCAGTACTAGTTTCGTTAGTGTTTGTAGAAATTCCGAAATCGCGTAGAATTTTTTCATTTAGGAACGTCGTCCTAAAAATAAAATGAACCAAAATCATGATAAAAAAGAGAGAAGTGTAGTGAATAAAATGTCTGCGTATATAAAGAAAAAGGAAAATGTGCATAGAAGGGTTTTTATAAAAAATACGTGTAGAGAAATTCTTGTGTGTATGAACAACGAGTGTATATAAAGAAACTTTTGTATGAACCGTAGGTGTGCGTTGGAGAAAAACGAAAAAGATCTTTGAATGTAAATAGGGTTTGATCGTGTGCGTATACATGTTATAGTTAAGAAGTATAAATCATTTGTAAAGAGCAAACGTATCTTCTGGAAACAAGGGACTGACGCTAAGAGTTTATTTTCCGAAATGACCGAGATAAGAATGGATGAATTCATTAAACTGATGAAAGAACTTAACTTGGAAACGTTGGGTCTGTTTGTGTAAATTCCCAACCGTAGTATCACAATGCCATAAACGGGATGCTTGAGTGCCCACCTGGCAGTAGCCATGACTAATTTTGCACGTTGTTTTCAAATCATCATTGTCACGCATGCCTTATGGAATAATATGGAAGTTCGGCCCGAAATCGACACCTTGACACCCAAATTTGTTTCGCCCCAGATATCAAGATTGGGTTCCCACGTTGGGTCAATGAAAGAAAGGGAATGGAAAATCTTCAGACCAGATAAATTCTCGGCAAGGTAAGTGACTGCTGGCAAAGGGAAACCCATTTTTGGTGTCTCTTCCTTTCAGATTGCCATTCTCGACTGGCGATATCCCACCCCACATGAACAAAGAGGAAAAGACCGAAACACCCAGCTTCCTCTCCAAAAACACTACCCTCGAGAAAATCCTATTGGTCCGTGATCGTACGTTTGATCTTTGATTCGATAGGAAGTCGTGTGCAAAATAGAGTCATCGTGCAGTTATGGTTTGGGAATAGGATAAAACACTTGCCTGTGTGAGTTTTATACACTATGAGTGATTTATTTTCAGCTTAGCCCGATGTTTCCCCTGCATGTTCATTTAAAAGCTAAAAGTTGACATCCTGCCCTTCATTCTCGGTTACAAGGAAGATTACCCTTGGCACAAGTATATTGTTTTTCTAAGATATGGTGCTCTCGCGAATGATTTATTTTTCTTTGCAAAAAAAGCATGTTTGTCTTTTAGGTAAAAAAAAAAATGGTGGACCGTTTGGTCTTGCCAACACACTTTTTTTTTGGAGCCCCATGAATGTCATTGCCTAGCACTGTTCATGCATCCTCCACCTTCAAGTCTGGAGCCCCGTGAAGTTATTGCGTAGCGCTGTTCGCCAATTCTCCATTCTCCACTTTTTTTTCGGAGCCCCATGAATGTCATTGCCTAGCGCTGTTCATGTGTCCTCCACCTTCAAGTCTGGAGTCCCGCAAAGTTATTGCGTAGCGCTGTTCGCCAATTCTCCATTCTCCACTTTTTTTCGGAGCCCCATGAATGTCATTGCCAAGCGCTATTCATGCATCCTCCACCCAAAGAGTTTGGAGCTATGCTTCATGATTGACTAGTGAGGACCCTCTTGTGCAATCCTCCATAATCCACTTTTTTATCGGAGCCCCATGAATGTCATTGCCTAGCGCTGTTCATGCATCCTCCACCTTCGGGTCTGGAGCCCCGCGAAGTTATTGCGTAGTGCTGTTCGCCAATTCTCCATTCTCCACTTTTTTTTCGGAGCCCCATGAATGTCATTGCCTAGCGTTGTTCATGTGTCCTCCACCTTCGAGTCTGGAGCCCCGCGAAGTTATTGCGTAGCGCTGTTTGCCAATTCTCCATTCTCCACTTTTTTTCGGAGCCCCATGAATGTCATTGCCTAGCACTGTTCATGTGTCCTCCACCTTTGAGTCTGGAGTCCCGCAAAGTTATTGCGTAGCGCTGTTCGCCAATTCTCCATTCTCCACTTTTTTTCGGAGCCCCATGAATGTCATTGCCTAGCGCTATTCATGCATCCTCCACCCAATGAGTTTGGAGCTATGCTTCATGATTGACTAGTGAGGACCCTCTAGTGCAATCCTCCATAATCCACTTTTTTTTTCGGAGCCCCATGAATGTCATTGCCTAGCGCTGTTCATGCATCCTCCACCTTCGAGTCTGGAGCCCCGCAAAGTTATTGCGTAGCGCTGTTCGCCAATTCTCCATTCTCCACTTTTTTTTTGGAGCCCCACGAATGTCATTGCCTAGCGTTGTTCATGTGTCCTCCACCTTCGAGTCTGGAGCCCCGTGAAGTTATTGCGTAGCGCTGTTCGCCAATTCTCCATTCTCCACTTTTTTTTCGGAGCCCCATGAATGTCATTGCCTAGCGCTGTTCATGTGTCCTCCACCTTCGAGTCTGGAGCCCCGCGAAGTTATTGCGTAGCGCTGTTCACCAATTCTCCATTCTCCACTTTTTTTCGGAGCCCCATGAATGTCATTGCCTAGCGCTGTTCATGTGTCCTCCACCTTCGAGTCTGGAGCCCCGCGAAGGTAGTACGTAGCGCTGTTCGCCAATTCCCCATTCTCCACTTTTTATTCAGAGACCCATGAATTCATTGCCTAGCGTTGTTCATGTGTCCTCCGTTATCAAGCGCGGAGCCTCTGGTGACTGGGAAATATGTTTTTCTGTTATTTTCCGGATCGGTTCCTTCGCCAAACATGTGTATATGTGTATATGTATATTATATTCGTTGTTCTTGTTGTTGTTTGTATTTTGTTTTGTGTTGTGCAGAAGAAAAAAAAGAAGGAGTAGAGACGAGAGTCGTCATCACGGAAAGGGCAGGATGGACGAAATCAGTGTCTTATCTTTGCTTTCCTCTTATCTCCGATGAGAGGTAAGTAAAGAGGGGCAACTGTTATACCCTAATTTCGTCCGGGGATTATTATTTGATGATATACAACCTTTGATTGGCCGCTTCGAGATACTTGGCACCCTTTGTTTCACAATATGTGAAGTCCCGAGATGTGCCGAAAATCAAACGAAAGCAGGCTTACGCGATCCGTGAAAATTCCGTAATGTGACGGAAATCGAAAGGAGGTGTTTTTTCGCAATCCGTGAGTTTTCGTAACTTCTTCGAAAGCTAAAAAAGAGTAAATACATAATCTGTAAGGATTCGTAACCTTGCGGAAGGAAAATAAGTATCGTTACGAAATTCGTAAAGTTTCGTAACGTTACGGAAAAAGAATTACCAAAAAAGGTAAAGGGGGGTACAAATAGCAATCTGGCCCACTTGGGCCTTCCAGATTCTTCCTCCAGAAGGTTGTTGCTTCTGGAGGAAGCAACCTTGCTCGCCTGGGCGAGCTGGGTGGCAAGATCCTCCCCTATTTTGCTATAAATAAGGGGAGGAGTGAAGGGAGAAGGGGTTCAGCCTTCTTGGCACTTCGTATTCTCTTAAATTTGCTGAGGAAAATTGTTTCCGTGAAGAAAATCCAAGCCGAGGCGCTTCCGTAACGTTTCCGTGAGTAATTACGCGAAGATTCTCGACCGTTCTTCAACATTCATCGTTCGTTCTTCGTTTTCTTCAGTCTTCAACGGGTAAGTACCTCAAACCGAGCTTTTCAATTCATTCTATGTACCCGTAGTGGTCCACATTTTGTTTCATGTATTTTTATTCTCGTTTTCATTCGCTTTCTATAGCCCCTTTTGACGTGCTTCAGTCATTTATTTAAGTCATTTCTCGCCTAATCTAAAAATAAAATAAATTTCCACCGATCATTTGAATTGTATCATCCGTTAATTTCGGTTAAAATGAATTCTGACTGTTCGGTCGTGTCGTAACCACGTTGGAAATAAAAAAAGAGATAAAATAATAATATAATAATAAAAAATATCTTTTAGTAAAATGAAGCGGAAAAATCAATCGGACGTTTTCTCTTTGGGATTTCTCATTCTTAATTGAATTGACTAAATAACTAAAGCGAAACTAAGGCTAACATCAATTCGCCAAGTCAAGCTCGTCCACAAAAAATCACTAAAAAAGGGGATTTGAAAGTTTATTATCTCAATCTTTCTTACCAAGTTAATGGATCATTTTTAAGGTCCAACACCTTTAAATGATCACCTTTCAAGTAAAAAGAAATCGTGTGATTCACCCTTAAGAAAGAACTACGTAGGTCTGATTTCCTCTTCGATGGAGGGTACGTAGGAGCAAGAGCCCGCTTTTGCCGACCTCAAAAATAAAAAGGAAATAAAAGTTAAGATAACACAATTTCACAATTCTAAAAAATAGGCTGTTGTCCTTCGAGACAAACGTAAGAGGTGCTAATACCTTCCTCAAGCGTAAATACAACTCCCAAACTTAGAATTTTCGTTTTGACCGGTTTCCTTCGGTTTTTCTGATGTTTTCCACAAATAAACGTTGGTGGCGACTCTGCGCATCTTTCCTCCTTTGGAAAACGCACCCGTGAGCCTCGCTTTGCTTGCCCGCAAAAGGGCACGGTGTCATCGGGCTCGTCGCCTCTAGATCACAAATGTCGCAGAATATCCATAACTTGTCTCTGCGTGCCATCGGACTCGATCGTCTCCGGACAGCAAAAAGTTGCGAAATAACCATAATTTGTCTCCGCTTGTCATCGGGTTTGCCGCCTCTGGATGAAAAAAGGCGCAGAATTACCATAATGTGTCTCTGTGTGCCATCGGACTTGATCGTCTCCGGATGGCGAAAAGGTGCGGAATGACCATAATTTGTCTCCGCATGTCATCGGACTTGCCGCCTCTGGATGACAAAAGGTGCAGAATGACCATAATTTGTCTCGCATGTCATCGGAGGATCGTCTCTGGATGGCAAAAAGGTGTGCGGAATGACCATAATTTGTCTCCGCATGTCATTGGGCTCGCCGGCTCTGGATGACAAAAGGCTCAGAATGACCATAATTTGTCTCTACGTGCCATCGGACTTGATCGTCTCCGGAGGGCGAAAAGGTGTGGAATGACCATAATTTGTCTCTGCTTGCCATCGAACACGATGGTCTCCGAATGACGAAAAGGTGTGCGAAATGATCATAATTTTTCTCTGCATGTCATCGGGCTCACCGCCTCTAGATCACAAATGTCGCAGAATGACCAAAACTTATCTCTGCGTGCTATCGGACTCGATCGTCTCCGGATGGCAAAAAGGTGCGAAATAACCATAATTTGTCTCCGCTTATCCTCGGGCTTGCCACCTCTGGATGACAAAAGGTGAAAAATTACCATAATTTGTCTCTGTGTGCCATCGGACTTGATCGTCTCCGGATGGCGAAAAGGAGCGGAATGACCATAATTTGTCTCCGCATGTCATCGGACTTGCCGCCTCTGGATGACAAATGGTGCAGAATGACCATAACTTGTGTCTGCATGTCATCGGACTCGATCGTCTCTGGATGGCAAAAAGGTGTGCGGATTGACCATAATTTGTCTCCGCATGTCATCGGGCTCGCCGGCTCTGGATGACAAAAGGCTCAGAATGACCATAATTTATCTCTGCGTGCCATTGGACTCGATCGTCTCTGGATGGCGAAGAGGCGTGGAATGACCATAATTTGTCTCTGTGTGCCATCGGACACGATGGTCTCTGAATGACGAAAAGGTGTGGAGAATGATCATAATTTTTCTCTGCATGTCATTGGGCTCATCGCCTCTAGATCACAAAAGTCGCATAATGACCATAACTTGTCTCTGCGTGCCATCGGACATGATCCTATCTGGATGGCAAAAGGTGTGCGGAATGATCATGATTTGTCTGTGCATGTCATCGGGCTCGCAGACTCTAGATTACAAAAGTCGCAGAATGACCATAACTTGTCTCTGCGTGCAATCAGACTCTATCGTCTCTGGATGTCAAAAAGGTGCGAAATAACCAAAATTTGTCTCCGCTTGTCATCGGGCTTGCCGCCTCTAGATGACAAAAGGCGTAGAATTACCATAATGTGTCTCTACGTGCCATTGGACACGATCGTCTCCGAATGACGAAAAGATGTGCGGAATGACCATAATTTGTCTCCGCATGTCATCGGGCTCGTCGGCTCTAGATGACAAAAGGCGCAGAATGACCATAATTTGTCTCTGCTCGCCATTGGACACGATTGTCTCCGAATGGTGAAAAGTTGTGTGGAATGACCACAATTTGTGTCCGCATGTCATCGGGCTCGCCGCTTATGGATGACAAAAAGGCGTAGAATGACCATAACTTGTCTATGCGTGCCATCAGACATGATCGTATCCGGATGGTAAAAGGTGTGCGGAATGATCATAATTTTTCTCTGTATGTCATCGGGCTCGCCGCCTCTAGATCACAAAAGGCGCAGAATGACCATAATTTGTCTCTGCGTGCCATCAGACACGATAGTATTTGGATGGCAAAAATGTGTGGAATGACCATAATTTGTGTCTTCATGTCATCGGACTTGCCGCCTCTGGATGACAAAAGGTGCAGAATGACCATAATTTGTCTCTGCATGTCATCGGACTCGATCGTCTATGGATGGCAAAAAGGTGTGCAGAATGACAATAATTTGTCTCCGCATGTCATCGGGCTCGCCGCCTCTGGATGACAAAAAGGCACAAAATGACCATAATTTGTCTCTGCGTGCCATCAGACACAATCATCTACGAATGGCATAAAGGTGTGCGTAATGAAAATAATTTGTCTCCGCATATCATCGGGCTCGCCGCCTATGGATGACAAAAGGGCGAAGAATGACCATAACTTGTCTCTGCGTGCCATCGGACACGATCGTCTCCGATTGTCGAAAAGTTGTGTGGAATGACAATAATTTGTCTCTTAATATGATGGGGCTCACCGCCTCTGGATGACAAAAGACGCATAATGACCATAATTTGTCTTTCCGTGCCATCGGACAAGATCGTATCTGGATGGCAAAAGGTGTGCGGAATGACCATAATTTGTCATCCATAGACGATCGAGTCCGATGACAAAAAGGTGTGCGGAATGACCATAATTTGTCTTCGCATGTCATCGGGCTCGCCGCCTCTGGATGACAAAAAGGCGCATAATGACCATAATTTGTCTCTGCGTGCCATCAGACACAATCATCTACGAATGGCATAAAGGTGTGCGTAATGACCATAAATTGTCTCCGCATGTCATCGGGCTCGCCGCCTATGGATGACCAAAAGGTGCGTAATGACCATAATTTGTCTCCGCATGTCATCGGGCTCACCGCCTCTGGATTACAAAAGGAGCAGAATGACCATAATTTGTCTCTGCGTGCCACCGAACATGATCGTTTTGGATGGCAAAAGGTGTGCGGAATGATCATAATTTGTCTCTGCATGTCATCGGGCTCACCGCCTCTGGATGACAAAAGGCTCAGAATGACCATAATTTTTCTCTACGTTCCATCAGATACGATCATATCTTGATGGCCAAAGGTTTGCAGAAGGATCATAATTTGTCTCTGCATATCATCTGGCTCGCCGCCTCTCGATCACAATAGGCGCAAAATGACCATAATTTGTCTCTGCGTGCCATGGGACTCGATCGTCTCCGGATGGTGAAAAGGTGTGGAATGATTATAATTTGTCTCCGCATGTCATTGGGCTCGCCGGCTCTGGATGACAAAAGGCGCAGAATGACCATAAATTGTCTCTGCGTGGCATCAGTCACGATTGTCTCCGATTGCCGAAAACTTGTGCGAAATGACCATAATTTGTCTCTGCATATGATGGGGCTCACCGCCTCTGGATGACAAAAGGCATAGAATGACCATAATTTGTCTTTGCGTGCCATCGGACAAGATCGTATCTGGATGGCAAAAGGTGTGCGGAATGACCATCATTTGTCTCTGCATGTCATCGGGCTCACCGCATCTGGATGACAAAAGGTGTAGAATGACCATAATTTGTCTCTGCGTAACGTCGGACTCGATCGTCTCCGTATGGCGAAAAGTTGCGGAATGACCATAATTTGTCTCCGCATGTCATCGGGCTCGCCGGCTCTGGATGACAAAAGGCGCAGAATGACCATAAATTGTCTCTACGTGGCATCAGACACGATTGTCTCCGATTGTCGAAAAGTTGTGCGGAATGACCATAATTTGTCTCTGCATATGATGGGGCTCACCGCCTCTGGATGACAAAAGGTGCAGAATGACCATAATTTGTCTTTGCGTGCCATCGGACAAGATCATATCTGGATGGCAAAAGGTGTGTGAAATGACAATAATTTGTCTCTGCATATCATCGGGCTCACCGCATCTGGATGACAAAAGGTGCAGAATAACCATAATTTATCTCTGCGTAACGTCAGACTCGATCGTCTCCGAATGGCGAAAAGTTGCGGAATGACAATAATTTGTCTCCGCATGTCATCGGGCTCACCGCCTCTGGATGACAAAAGGCGCAGAATGACCATAATTTGTCTTTGCGTGCCATCGGACAAGATCGTATCTGGATGGCAAAAGGTGTGCGGAATGACCATAATTTGTCTCCGCATGTCATCGGGCTCGCCGCCTCTGGATGACAAAAAGGCGCATAACGACCATAATTTGTATCTGCGTGCCATCAGACACAATTATTTACGAATGACATAAAGGTGTGCGTAATGACCATAAATTGTCTCCGCATGTCATCGGGCTCGCCACCTATGGATGACAAAAAGGTGCGTAATGACCATAATTTGTCTTTGCATGTCATTGGGGTCACCGCCTCTGGATTACAAAAGGAGCAGAATGACCATAATTTGTCTCTGCGTGCCACCAGACACAATCATCTACGAATTTCATAAAGGTGTGCGTAATGACCATAATTTGTCTCCGCATGTCATGGGCTCGTCGCCTATGGATGACAAAAAGGTGCGTAATGACCATAATTTGTCTCCGCATGTCATCGGGCTCACCGTCTCTGAATTACAAAAGGAGCAGAAAGACCATAATTTGTCTCTGCGAGCCACCGGACATAATCGTTTTGGATGGCAAAAGGTGTGCGGAATGATCATAATTTGTCTCTGCATGTCATCGGGCTCACCGCCTCTGGATGACAAAAGGCTCAGAATGACCATAATTTGTCTCTACGTGCCATCAGACACGATCGTATCTTGATGGCAAAAAGGTGCGTAATGACCATAACGATCGTCTATGGATGGCAAAAAGGTGCGTAATGACCATAATTTGTCTCCGCATGTCATCGGGCTCGCCGCCTCTGGATGATAACAGGCGCAGAATGACCATAAATTGTCTCTGCGTGGCATCGGACACGATTGTCTCCGATTGTCGAAAAGTTGTGCGGAAGGACCATAATTTGTCTCTGCATATGATGGGGCTCACCGCCTCTGGATGACAAAAGGCGCAGAATGACCATAATTTGTCTTTGCGTGCCATCGGACAAGATCGTATCTGGATGGCAAAAGGTGTGCGAAATGACAATAATTTGTCTCTGCATGTTATCGGGCTCACCGCATCTGGATGACAAAAGGTGCAGAATGACCATAATTTATCTCTGCGTAACGTCGGACTCGATCGTCGACGGATGGCGAAAAGTAGCGGAATGACCATAATTTGTCTCTGCATGTCATCGGGCTCGCCGCCTCTGGATGACAAAAGCGTAGAATGACCATATATTGTCTCTGCGTGACATCGGACACGATTGTCTCTGATTGCCGAAGAGTTGTGCGGAATGACTATAATTTGTCTCTGCATATGATGGGGCTCACCGCCTCTGGATGACAAAAGGCGCAGAATGACCATAATTTGTCTTTGCGTGCCATCGGACAAGATCGTATCTGGATGGCAAAAGGTGTGCGGAATGACCATAATTTGTCTCCGCATGTCATTGGGTTGCCGCCTCTGGATGCAAAAGGCGCAGGATGACCATAATTTGTCTCTGCATGCCATCAGACTCGATCATATCTGGATGGCAAAATGTATGCGGAATGATCATAATTTGTATCCGCATGTCATTGGGCTCACCGCTTCTGGATGACAAAAGGCGCAGAATGACCATAATTTGTCTTTGCGTGCCGTCGGACACGATCGTATCTGGATGGCAAAGTATGTGCGGAATGACCATAATTTGTCTCTGCTTGTCATCGGGCTCACCGCATCTGGATGAAAAAAGGTGCAGAATGACCATAATTTATCTCTGCGTAACATCGGACTCGATCGTCTTTGGATGATGAAAAGGTTTGCAGAATGATCATAATTTGTCTCTGCATGTCATCGGGCACGCCGCCTCTCGATCACAATAGGCACATAATGACCATAATTTGTCTTTGCGTGCCATGGGACTCAATCGTCTCCGGATGGTGAAAATGAGCGGAATGATCATAATTTGTCTCCGCATGTCATTGGGCTCGCCGGCTCTGGAAGACAAAAGGCGCAGAATGACCATAATTTGTCTCTGCGTGGAATCGGACACGATTTTCTCCGAATGTGAAAAGGCGTGCGAAATGACCATAATTTTTCTCTGCATGTCATCGGGCTCACCGCTTCTGGATGACTAAAGGCGCAGAATGACCATAATTTGTCTTTGCGTGCCATTGGACACGATCGTATATGGATGGCAAAAGGTTTGCGGAATGACCATAATTTGTCTCTGCATGTCATCGGGCTCACCGCATCTGGATGACAAAAGGTGCAGAATGACCATAATTTATCTCTGTGTAACATCGGACTCGATCGTCTCCGGATGGCAAAAAGTTGCGGAATGACCATAATTTGTCTTCGCATGTCATCGGGCTCGCCGGCTCTAGATGACAAAAGGCGCAAAATGACCATAAATTATCTCTGCGTGGCATCGGACACGATTGTCTCCGATTGCCGAAAAGTTGTGCGGAATGACCATAATTTGTCTCTGCATATGATGGGGCTCACCGCCTCTGGATGACAAAAGGCGCAGAATGACCATAATTTGTCTTTGCGTGTCATCGGACAAGATCGTATCTGGATGGCAAAAGGTGTGCGGAATGACCATAATTTGTCTCCGCATGTCATCGGGCTCGCCGCCTCTGGATGCAAAAGGCGCAGGATGATCATAATTTGTCTCTGCATGCCATCATACTCAATCATATCTGGATGGAAAAAGGTGTGCGGAATGACCATAATTTGTCTTTGCATGTCATCGAGCTCACCGCCTCTGGATGACAAAAGGCACCGAATGACCATAATTTGTCTCTGTGTGCCATCGGACACGATCGTATCTGGATGACAAAAGGTGCGGAATGATCATAATTTGTCTCTGCATGTCATCGGGCTCATCGCCTTTGGATGACAAAAGGCGCAGAATGACCATAATTTATCTCTGCATGCCATCGGACTCGATCGTCTTTGGATGATGAAAAGGTTGGCAGAATGATCATAATTTGTCTCTGCATGTCATCGGGCACGCCTCCTCTCGATCACAATAGGCACATAATGACCATAATTTGTCTCTGCGTGCCATGGGCCTCGATCGTCTCCATATGGTGAAAAGGTGCGGAATGATCATAATTTGTCTCCGCATGTCATTGGGCTCACCGCCTCAGGAAGACAAAAGGCGCAGAATGACCATAATTTGTCTCTGCGTGCAATCGGACACGATAGTCTCCGAATGGCGAAAAGGTGTTCGGAATGACCATAATTTGTCTCCGCATGTCATCGGGCTCGCCGCCTCTGGATTACAAAAGGAGCAGGATGACCATAAATTGTCTCTGCGTGGCATCGGACACGATTGTCTCTGATTGTCGAAAAGTTGTGTGGAATGACCATAATTTGTCTCTGCTTATCATGGGGCTCACTGCCTCTTGATGAAAAAAGGCGCAGAATGACCATAATTTGTCTTTGCGTGTCATCGGACAAGATCGTATCTGGATGGCAAAAGGTGTGCGGAATGGCCATAATTTGTCTCCGCATGTCATCGGGCTCTCCGCCTCTGGATGCAAAAGGCGCAGGATGACCATAATTTGTCTCTACATGCCATCGGACTCGATCATATCTTGATGGCAAAAGGTGTGCGGAATAACCATAATTTGTCTTCGCATGTCATCGAGCTCGCCGCCTCTGGATGACAAAAGGCACAGAATGACCATAATTTGTCTCTGCGTGCCATCGGACTCGATCGTCTTTGGATGATGAAAAGGTTTGCAGAATGATCATAATTTGTCTCTGCGTGCCATCGGACACGATTGTCTCTGATTGCCGAAAAGTTGTGCGGAATGACCATAATTTGTCTCTGCATATCATGGGGCTCACCGCCTCTGGATGACAAAAGGCGCAGAATGACCATAATTTGTCTTTGCGTGCGATCGGACAAGATCGTATCTGGATGGCAAAAGGTGTGCGGAATGGCCATAATTTGTCTCCGCATGTCATCGGGCTCTCTGCCTCTGGATGCAAAAGGGGCAGGATGACCATAATTTGTCTCTGCATGCCATCGGACTCGATCATATCTGGATGGCAAAAGGTGTGCGGAATGACCATAATTTTTCTTCGCATGTCATCGAGCTCGCCGCCTCTGGATGACAAAAGGCACAGAATGACCATAATTTGTCTCTGCGTGCCATCGGACACGATCGTATCTGGATGGCAAAAGGTGCGGAATGACCATTATTTGTCTTTGCATGTCATTGGGCTCGTCGGCTCTGGATGACAAAAGGCGCAGAATGACGATAATTTATCTCTGCGTGCCATCAGACACGATCATCTCTGCATGGAGAAAAGGTGCAGAATGACCATAATTTGTGTCCGCATGTCACATGACTTCAGGGTCAGTATGACAGAGATTGTGGGGCAGCCGACAAAAGCGAGGCTCTTCCTCCTACGTATCCTCAATGAGGAACTCAGACCTACGTAATTCTGGATAGCTGTGATTCTCATCACTAAAATGTGAACATGCTTTAGTAAAGAGACAAAACTTTCAACTGATTAGAGCATCATATGCTTTTTTGGATGAAAAACAATGTGTCTACCGGGGAAGGAGAGTATGCTGATGAAATTTTCTTATAACCATAAATGAGATTTTGGATGTTAGCATTTTTTTTCTAAATGACCATTTAAAGGAAACACTGGGTTCAACATAAATAGAAGAAAATCACTCAAAGTGTATCAATTTCACATGGGTAAGTGTTTCATCCTAATTCCGAACCATAGTTATGTCATGACTTTATTTTGCAAATCATTTCCTATCAAACCAAAGATTACATGCGTGATCATGGATCAATAGGACTTTTTCCTCGGGAATGTTTTTTTTTTTGTGGGAAATTTGGCTTTGAGTTTTTTTAGCCCTTTTCCTTTTCTGTTTTTGTTTAGTGTGAGGTGAACAAGCCACCGACGCACAGGATTTTGGTTGGAAATCAAAGGGAGAGGACCACTTTAGGTCGTGGTTTCCTTTCTTTTCTTGTTTGTTTACTTGGTGACAATTCTGTTTTGTTTAGATGTTGTCCGGTCCAAAGACCTTTTTGCATATTTCTTATGTTTTTTTCCGATCCTTGATCGGGAATTTTCTTTCTTTCGTGTTCTTGCTTTCTCTCACTCTTTGATTGGGAATTTTCTTCTTTTGCTTTCTTTTTTTTTTGTTTTCTTCCGAGGACAAGGATTGACATTCTCACCCTGGGTCAAGGTTTATGGTAAGTTGGGATTTTGGCTCAAGGCTTGTAGAAAGGCTGGACATGATATAGGTCAGGTTTTGGCCAGCAATTTGGGGGTAAAGGGGATGTCCCACATTATTTCCATGATACACATGAAACATTGATTATTAGGAAATTTTATGCAAAACCAGTCATGCATGCACCCATGTGGACACTCAGGCATCAAGTTTTTATGGTCATGTGACACTAGGGCTCAGGATTCATTTTCCCTATTTAAGCCAACCCAGTGTTTCCAAAATATGTTCTTTTATCAATTCATGCATTCATCTGAGTCCATTTTGGGCGTTCGGGAAAATTTTCACAGCATTCACCCTTCAGGTGTATTGCACACATTTTCTTTCAAAAACTGGTTATGATCAATGAATTTTTTTCAAAGAAAAGCTGGAAGTTATCTCTTTTTAAAAGCATGTTGGTTTTTCAGCTAGACAACTTATTTTTTTTTTGTTTGTTTTGTTTTTTTTTCATGAGGTATTTTGCTACCTAAACATATGTATATTTTTGTGAGGTATTTTTGCTATGCATATCCAAGGTATCTTGCTACCTAAACATACATATATATATTTTGTGAGGTATCTTTTGCTACATACATGCATATCTAAGGTATTTTCACTACCTAAACATATATATATATATATATATATATATATATATATATATATATATATATATATATATATGTGAGGTATGACTACCTTCCGAGCTTGTGCTTGTTTTATTTAAATTCCTAGGATCATGAGCAACTAGGTGTGTCCTACTATGATTTGAGAAATAAAAGTGATCAAATAACAAGCAGAAATTTAAAAGGTACTAGGTTGCCTCCTAGTAGCGCTTCTTTAACGTCTTGAGTAGGACGCGTGATGACTTGTCGGCCATGGACCTAGTACTTTGCTTACCTTTGGCTTTGGATGAGCTAAGGTGAACTCTAAAGGTGGTGGGGGTGCGCCTATTGCCCGCTACCGACCATCCTCAGGCTGCTGTGGTGTATCGCCCTGCGCCTGCCTAGGGGTGCAGTACTTCTTGATGAAAGCTCGGTTAGTAGGGGGCCTGATGACCTTGTTGGGGGCGACAAGCACTCTGTAGAACTGACAGAGGCCCGTAATCAGAGCTGGAAACCCCAAGACCTTGTTGGACTTCTCCGAGTCCACTGGGTGTCTTGCGGGCGCGATCCCTGCAATCAATAGATGACATCAGAAATCAGTTGAGAGAAGTGCATACTTACCTATGTCATGATGGCGTGACCTTGCTGGGGGGAACGGGCACCCTGTAGTACTAACAGAGGCCCGTAACCAGAGCTGGAAACCCCAGGGCCCTGTTGGACTTCTCCGGGTCCACTAGGTGTCTTGTGGGCGTGATCCCTGCAAATAGTGGATGGCATCAGAAATCAGTTAAGCCACGTGCGTACTTACCTATGCCACGATGGCATGACCTTACTGGGGGTATGGGCATCCTGTAGGACTGACAGAGGCCCGTAACCAGAGCTGGAAACCCCAGGGCCCTGTCGGACTCCTCCAGGTCCACAGGGTGCCTTGTGGTCGCGATCCCTACAAATAGTAGATGGCATTAGAAATCAGTTGAACCATATGCATACTTACCTATGTCGGGACGACACAGACCAACTGATACTTCCGTAGAGGGAGATCGGCATTACAGTTGCTGGGTAGAATGTTGCTAAGTAGCAACGTCATCCATATTTGTGTAAGAGTGGTCATGTTGGTTCGCATGATCCGCACTCGTCTCTTTGCAGCGGCACGGGTGAAATCTTGCCCCGGTATGCACAGTAGCTGCGCGATAGCCTCCTCCTCTGGTTGTGCTTGCACAGTTGTCGCCCTCCAATATCAAGGGGTGGCCCAGGAACTGATAAAAGGAAATTACTGGCCCCTTAATCGGGAGCACAAGTCTCGGTTAAGCATTTAAGGGCGAGGGTGTGCAGCCCTCTGAAGGCGAGGACGTGTAGTCCTCTCAATGGGAGGACGTATAGTCTTCTGATGGCGAAGACGTGTAGTCCTCTGAAGGCGAGGGCGAGTAGCCCTCTGAAGACGAGGACGTGTAGTCCTCTGAAGGTGAGAGCATGCAGCCCTTTGAAGGCAAGGACATGTGGTCCTCAAAAGGTGAGGGCGTGTAGCCCCATGAAGGCGAAGACGTGCAGTCCTCTAAAGGTGAGGGCATGTAGCCCTACGAAGGCGAGGACGTGCAGTCCTCTGATGGCGAGGGTGTGTAACCCTCTGAAGGCGAGGAAGTGTTGTCCTCTGAAGGCGAGGACGTGTAGTCCTCTGATGGCGAGGACGTGTAGTCCTCTGATGGCGAACGCATGTAGCCCTCTAAAAGCGAGGACGTGTAGTCCTCTGAAGGTGAGGGCGTGTAGCCCTACGAAGGTGAGGACATGTAGTCCTCTGATGGCGAGGACGTGTAGTCCTCTAAAGGCGAGAGCGTGCAGCCCTCTAAAGGCGAGGAAGTGTTGTCCTCTGAAGGCGAGGACATGTAGTCCTCTGATGGCGAGAGCGTGTAGCCTTCTAAAGGCGAGGACGTGTAGTCCTCTGAAGGTGAGGGCGTGTAGCCCTACGAATGTGAAGGCGCGTAGCCCTCAGAAGGCGAGGGCGTGCAGCCCTTTGAAGGCGAGGCTGTCTAGTCCTCTGAAGGCGAGGACGTCTAGTCCTCTGAAGGCGAGGAAGTCTACTCCTCTAAACGTGAGGGCGTGCAGTCCTCTGATGACGAGGACGTGTAGTCCTCTAAAGGCAAGGGCGTGTAGCCCTCTAAAGGCAAGAACATGTAGTCCTCTGAAGGTGAGGACGTGCAGTCCTCTAAAGGCGAGGGCATGCAGCCCTTCGAAGGCGAGGACGTGTAGTCCTCTGAAGGTGAGGACGTGTAGTCCTCTGATGGCGAGGACGTGTAGTCCTCTGATGGCGAACGCATGTAGCCCTCTAAAAGCGAGGACGTGTAGTCCTCTGAAGGTGAGGGCGTGTAGCCCTACGAAGGTGAGGACATGTAGTCCTCTGATGGCGAGGACGTGTAGTCCTCTGAAGGTGAGGGCGTGCAACCCTCTGATGGCGAGGACGTGTAGTCCTCTAAGGGCGAGGATGTGTAGTCCTCTGAAGGTGAGGACGTATAGTCCTCTGAAGGCAAGGGCGTGAAGCCCTCTGAAGGTGAGGATGTGTAGCCCTCTTAAGGTGAGGACGTGTAGTCCTCTGAAGGCGAGGACATGTAGCCCTCTAAGGGTGAGGGTACTAGTACCCAAGGGTCCACCCTTATGAGAAAGCAAGAGATTGACTCATCGAGATGGTTGATCATCCCAAATTCTAAAGATTGGACATTAGATGTAGGAAATCTATGCAGTTAACATGATTTTTAAGGATGTTGATGCATGCAACCTTCGTCATGAAATTTGGTAAATGCGGAATTCATATGAAACAATGCAATGCAACGAAAAGTTGTACAATGTTCATGACATTCTTTCCCTATTTTGTGATTTTGATTTTGATTTAATTTTTTTGGAAAACTCAGATTGATTGTTCTTTTGAAAGAGGTGATAATTCATGCAACCTTATCCTATCTTTTGAAAATCTCTCTGGGAACTCCCTCAGAGTGTATGTTCTGTTTGATTTAATCACTTGACCATTTTGGAGTGACGGCAATGGAGTCCTTTGATGTTTAATCAATCCATTGAAATTCCAGGGTTTGTCCCCCCCCCCCCCCCTTTTTGTTTAAAAACATCGACGGGTGAGAACTTTTGATCTGCCCCTATGTTCACTTGAGGCTAATGCACGATGCCCCACATTGCCCCAGTGTGAGGCTTTGAGGTACCAATTGTTATCTTTCGTCATGACCTTGTAGTTGGGAACCTATTGGGTGAGAATTTGTTATCTGCCCCTAGGTTCACTTGAGGTTCATGCACGATGCCCCTCATTGCCCCAGTGTAAGGCTTTGAGGTACCAATCGTTGTCCTTCGTCATGACTTTGTAGCAGGGAACCTATTGGGCGAGAACTTCTAATCTGCCCCTAGGTTCACTTGAGGTTTATGCATGGTGCCTTTCATTGCCCCAGTGTAGGGCTCTGAGGTAACCATCATTGTTTTGTTTTCATAACCTTGTAGCAAGGAAGAATGAAAGAAGCGGTTGATTCTTGCAAAAAGAATTTTTCAAGGACGAGAAATAGTTGAAGGATTTTTTTTTCAGTTGACAGGTTAAGTCAAATGACTCCTATTCTTGATAACTCACTTCTCTCAAACTTTCTGGAATGATAAAATGAGGTCACATGAACGTCTATATTTTACTTAAAAACACAGTCAATCAAATGCTTTTTTCTTTTCTTTTTTTTGAACTTTTCAGCTTTACTCGTCGTTTATGGCACCCTCACCGAATGTGTAGCACGAGTAATTTTTGAATGAATGGTCTTGGAAGTCCAAACTCAGGAGCACATGTCGCTTGAGCAACAAACCAATGGCTTGCACCCACATTCCAGTGGAAGCAAAGATGTAATTACGAGAGGATGAGGAACAAAGATGTCAAATTTATTTTATTGTAACTGTGGTTTATAATAATGGCATAAACTTGAAAATCCTGATGAGTCATTAGAGACATCTAACAACAGCTTTCAAAATTGCCCCATGTGTGGTGTCGCTTGTCAATGTTAGGATTCACAAGCGATTCTCCTCAAATTTCAGCCAGCCCGCATCAATTAGACTTTGCACCTTATGCTTCAGGGCCCTACAATGCTCAATGGAATGCCTCGGGGCTTCTCCATGACAAGCACATGTTGCGTTCGAGTCATATTCTCGAAGAAATGGAGGTTGAGGAACCTTGGTTGGGGTTATGGCTACCATTGAATTATCGAGTGGATATGCGAGCAAGTCAGCATAGGACACCAGAATTAGGGTGAATTCTATAGGCTTTTTCGTTGCAAAATTCATTTCTTTGTTGGTGTTTTGGTTCGTGCTAAAGGTGATGTTTAGCATTGGTTGTGTGGTAGATGGGTTTTGTGGTTGATTTAAGGATGGACTTTGTGGATAACTGGGTGGTAGGTAAGGAGAAGGGTTGTTATTGGCTGAGTAATGACATTGTTGGATTGGTGGGAAACTTGGCCGTATAGGAATGGCAGTCACAGCATGGGTTTCTCCCTCATTCTCACCCTCTTCATTTGCCCCAGTTTCCTCATTCGTCCAAGCAGGATGATTAAATTTGCCTCTTTTCAGACCCACTTTGATCCTTTCGTAAGCAAAAACTAAATCAGCAAAGCTTGAAGGTGTGAAGCCCACCATCTTTTCATAGTAGAACACTGGTAATGTGTCTACTATCATTGTTATCATTTCTTTCTCTGTCACTGAGGTGCCACTTGAGCTGCCAAGTCTCTCCACCTTTGGGTGTATTCTTTGAAAGATCCGTACCCCTTTTTGCACATGTTCTGTAGTTGCATCCTATCCGGAACCATATCAAAATTGTACTAATACTGCCTAACGAAGGCAACCATTAGGTCCTTCCAAGAATGGACTCGGGAAGGTTCCAAGTTAGCGTACCAGGTAACAGCTACCCCAGTAAGACTTTCTTGGAAGAAATGTATCAACAGTTCCTCATCTTTTGCGTATGCCCCCATCTTTCGACAACACATCTTTAGATGGTTCTTGGGGAAAGTAGTCCCCTTGTACTTGTCAAAGTCCGACACCTTGAACTTGGGAGGGTTGATGATATTGGGTACTAGGAACAACTCTTCTAGGTTATCAAAGGCATAATCTTTGCCTCTTTCAATGGCCCTAAGCCTTTCCTCTAGATGATCCAATTTTCTCATTTCTGCCATAGCATGAGGGTTTTTACCCGCTGTGGAATGCAAGAGTTGTGGTTAGGGGTGAAATTGAGGGCCCTCCAAAGTGTTTTGCAGGGGTATACCACCAACTGCTTGCCCTTCAGTGGCATATTCGAGGCAAGGCTCAAAGTCGGCTAGATTGTGGTGGGGAATTTCATGTGTCTCCCCTATGGGTTGCGAGACATGTGAATGATTAGATTGAGGTTATTGGCTCTCAATGAGTATCGGAGTGGAGTTATTGACATTCTCATTGGGAGTGTATGCCACATTGGGTGGTGTATGTTGGGAGGCAAGCCATATGGCGGGAAGGCGCGCTCATTTCGAATTTTCACATCATGGGGCCGTCCGTACTTCCCAAATCTTTGCCCACCATATCTGAGGTTGGATGATTCATTTGGTTGGAGATCAGATGGGGGCATCAGGTTCACCTTAGTAATAGCGCTGGTAGCGGCAACTGCAACTGTATTGGCTTCCATTATCTTCTTCATGCTCATCATGGCCTCCACCATTGTGGCCATTTTCTCTTTCATGACCTCCATGTCGGCCTTCATCTGCTCTTGCACCTCCTCTACTTCACCCATTACTCTAGCTCTAGCACGGGTTCGATAAGCCGCACTGACCTCCATTATCTCCTTTATGCTCATCATGGCCTCCATCATTGTGGCCATTTTCTCTTTCAAGGCCTCCGTGTCTGCCTTCATTTGCTCTTGCACCTCCTCTACTTCACCTATTACTCTAGCTCTAGCACATGTTCGGTAAGGGCGCCGTAAAGCGTGTTTTTTTCTTTTTGATAATAATGATTAAGTTCATTTTTTTTCAAGGAAAGAATGCAATGAGCAATGCAACCAATGAAAAGGATGGATGTATGTGAATGATGCACAGTTTGAAGTATTGCGAATTTTTACGTAGGACATGGGGTTGAATCAATTTAGATTTTCAACATGGTCCATGACATCTTTGTCAAGGTGAAACTGGAAGTAACAGGGACACCAACAATCCTAAATGTGTTGGGCAGTAGACGAAGCAGCGATGTAACTCGATCCATCTTTTGCCCCAATTTTTTCAAGATGGTTACTTCCATGCTTCAACTTGACTTGATGAACCTTTTCGTAAAAGCATGAGTTTGGTTCAACCCCGTAATCCAAGGAATGGCAATTCGGTCGCCAATACTTCGACAAAATTTCATAGAGACGAAAGACTCGGGAATACATATGCTATGCATGGAAAATGTAATTATGAAATTGAGATGCCCGAAGAAACATCATTTCCTAGTTAGCAACGCATTAGGTACCATGCTTAATCATTTTGTTTTGTTTTATAGAAATGGGTTTATGATCCCAACATGGTTGGCTCATGGTACCTAACATATGCAACTAAGACTACAACATGCATTTTCATGCTTCCCTTTTTTTTCATTTTGCAGAGGAAAATGCAAGGATCATGCATGAGTAAACATGAAAATAAAAGGTATGCAAAAAGCATATTAGACGTAGACGCATGGTGATGAAATGACTTATGCAAAAGGCAATGCATGAAATGATAAGTGACAAATGTAGGAATGATACGTGCATTACGATGCCATGACAAAAGACGAGACCAACATACAACACGTGCGTGACGACATGATGTAGACGCGCAAAAGCATAACACAGGGGTGCGCATAGTACGGCAATATCCACAAATAATCATACAACAAAGGCGTACATGACATTTAGGACTACATGCATGGCAGTGTTTAAAATGGCACGCAGCGTGTTTGCTCCGTGCCCCTATTTCAGGAACCTAAATGAGAGGAACTAAAAGGCTTTTAGTGATAATTCCCAAGGTGGTCATATCTCTCTTGATGGTTTCTAGAGGTATCATCCCCTTCGAAAAACATATTGCAGCAGTAGGGACTACCAGCAACAATATGCTATCAAAGAGAAAAACTCTAGATGAGGGTTCACTGTTATCAAGCAAGTCAGAGACTCAGCATGATCACAGATTCACCTCCACTCCTTATGTTCCCATGGACCCAGGTATAGGGCCCCTTTTCAACTCACCGTGTGTACAAATAGTGTTGGTGTTTGTGTACATCAAATGAATAAATATCTATCCCATGCATACATTTCAAAAACACACTAAAAGCATCAAAGAGTTATATAAAAGAACGTAAGAAAAATAAAAGGAAACTTACAAAAGAGGAAGTCATAATATTGCACAAGATTAGAAGGCCTAACTCTCTAAAAAAGAGTCCCCAGCGGAGTTGCCAACTGTCGCAGCCTACCCTTCGACGGGAGGGCGACGCGAGACTCATGGGTGCGTCTTCCAAGGGAGGAAAATGCGCGGAGTCGCCACCAACGTTTATTCGAGGAAAACGTCGGAAAAACCGGAAAGGCGTGGTCTACAAACTTTAAGTGTGAAAGGTTCGGGAGTTGTATTTACGCACGGGGAAGGTATTAGCACCCCACGCGTCCGTCACAAGGGACGACAGCCTTTAATCAAGTGTGAAAATATGACTTCAATTTGTTTTATTTTCCCTTTTACGTTTTTTATGTCTTTTTATGCCTTTTGTATTTTTTATCTTTTTGTGTTCGACAAGGGTGTTTCCCTTGCTCCTACGTATTCCTCAATTGTGATAAGGAAATCAGACCTACGTAGTTCTTTGAGAACTAAACGTTGGTTAAATTGTTTTATCCTTTTTTGCAAGATATATTTTTATTGAATGAATGGTCATTTAAGGCGTTGGACCATTAAACGATCTTTTGATTTTGAAAGGAGAGAAACGTTAAGGTGTTGGACCATTAACGATTTCTTGTTTTTTTTTAAAGGAGAGAAACGTTAAGGCGTTGGACCATTAACGATCTCTTCTTTTTGAAAGGAGAGGAACGTTAAGGCGTTGGACCATTAACGATCTCTTGTTTTTGAAAGGAGAAGAACGTTAAGGCGTTGGACCATTAACGATCTCTTGGGGTGGTCGACAAAAGCGGGGCTTTTGCTCCTACGTATCCTCAATGAGGAACTCAGACCTACGTAGTTCTTGCAAAAGCAGTAAAGTTACATGTTGATTTTATGCTTTTGAACGGTCCATGTTAACCGATAAAAGCAAAGAGGACCGTTTAAGGCGTTGGACCATAAAATGGTTTTTTAGTGACTTTTGCGGACACAACTTGATTTGTGAGTTGATTTTAGCCTTAGTTTCACTTTGGTTATTAGTCAATTGATCCAAGGAAACTTCCAAAGAAAAACATCCGATTGATTTTTTTGATTATTTTATTCAAAGATATTTTGATTATTTTAGTATTATTTTTCAAGATATTTTGATTATTTTATTATTATTTTGTTTTTTTTTAACCGAGGTTACAGCGTGAACGATCAGTTAGATTTTGTTTTAACAGTGATTAAACGAGCTTACAACACAAATGATCGGTTGAAATTCATTTTATCATTTATTAGGTGAGAAAACGGCTTAAATAAACGGTTAAAGCACGTAAGAAATGGAAGAAAAGAAATCCGAAAATGAACGAAATGAGGATGAAAGCTAAAAAAACAAGAAATGAATTGAAAGTCTCGGATTCAAAAACTTACCCGTTGAAGAACGAAGAACGGATGAAGAACGGTGAAGAACGACGGAAAACCTTCGTGGATTTGCTCACGGAAACATCTTGGAAGCGTTACAGAAGCACCTCGGCTTGGATTTTCTTCATAGAAACAATTTTTTTCACCCAAAACAGCTGAAAAGCATAGCCAGGGGGTTAGGGATCCTTAGAATAGCCCCTTTTTGCCTATTTATAGGAAAAAGGGGGAGGAGGTTGCCGCCCAGGCGAGCTGGATTGCTTCCTCCGGAAGCAATCTTGCATTGAAAATACTCTGGAAGGCCCAAATTCAAAATTTCAAAATTGCTATTTGCACCCCCCCCATTTTGATAAGTTCACCCCTTTCTTTCGTAATTTATGGAAAAGTTACGGAAGCATATAGGACTTGATTTTCTTCTTTTTTTTTTCTCTTCCCTCTCACCCATATTAAGTGAAATATGCTTATTTAGGGTTATGGGAATTTTACGGAAGCATTACGAGAGTCCCGAAAGCCATTATTTAGCAAAATGGGGGAGGCGGTTGCCGCCCAGCTCGCCCAGGCGAGCTAGGTTGCTTCCAGCTCGCCCAGAATCCTCTAGAAGGGCCCAGATTTGAAAATTGCTATTTGCACCCCCTTTTTACTAAATACACATCCCTTTTGCTTTTTTTGCTGATTCTTTTTCCGTAACGTTACGGAACTGTACGGATTACGTAACGATACTTGTTTTCTTTCCGAAATGTCGCGAAACCTTACGGATTGCGCAACAATCCCTTCTTTGACTTCTTTAATGTTGCAAAACTTTACGGATCGCGCAACAATGTTTCCTTTCGACTTCCGGCATGTCGCAGAACTTCACGGATTGCCTAACGATGAGTGTCAAGTTCCTCGAAGCGGTCATGCGAAGGTCCCATCCCAACAAGCAGATGGTCCCCAGACGAAATTAGGGTATGACAGACATCATCTAAAATATGAGGATAAATAAATGCATCTCCTTATTTTAATAAAATCGTAAATGTTTATCTTGAAATTTTATATTTTACCTTTCTTATTTTTATTTATTTGAACTCACTACTGATTTTTATAAGTTCAAGTTAGGGGTGTAAGTGAGTCAGTTTGGGTTGGGTTTGGTCAAAACCATGACCCAACCGAATCAAATTTAAATAGGTTGGTTTAGGTTGATTTTCTAAGAAAATAAATGAAACCCACCCCAACCTAACCCAATATTTAATTTGTTTAGGTTGAGTTGGGTCAATGGGTCAAAACATTTAATTTTGTTTATTTTTTTAAGCACTATTTTTTATAAGATAAAACTTTTATTAAATGAATCAAACACAACTATTTCTTTTTAGAATTTTTATTAAAAAGAAAATTTTGTGATGTTGTCACACCGTACTTCAATGACTCCTATCTATCTATCTATCTATCTATCTATGGGGGTGGGAAATTAAGCATACCATATTCGAAATAAGGAGTTTCAATAAGCATAGTGAGGATAGGTTTCAAACACATTTTTTACCAAAACCAATGGGATATTGCAAGGCCTATTCTTTGTAAATAGATTCAAAATATATTTAGAAGTCCATCTGAAGTGAGTTCTATCAATAAAACTTTTACCGCTTTGATCCTGAATGTTAAAGATGCATTGATGTTTACTTGATTCAGGTCAATGAGTCTATATAATCAATAGTCAATAGTATTTGATTTTTTAAAATTTAAAAATATATATTATATAATACATATATTAATAATAATAATTTAACACAAATTAACATATCAATGAGTTAGATATTAAAACCTATAATCCAACCCAAAACTCAATAGGTTTGATTGATTTGGGTTGGGTCTGACCCAAATACAAAAATATACCCAACTCAAACTATTTGGATTGATTTTGATCAATTCGAATTCATAGGCGACCCACACCCGCTTACACCCCTAGTTCAAGCTCCACTAAGTAAATAATTCTTGATGCAATCCTACCCCCTCAAGGGCATTGGATATAAGACTCCAAGAAGATTGGGCCAAAGCTGCTGAAGAAGGCTCTAGGGTTCTCATAAGCCTTAGGGTAGATTTTTGGCCCATGGGCTAAGTATGAGCCCACTTATCTTTGTACATATTAGATTATGGTTTCATTATTTTTGGGCCTTGTATTTAGGGTTCCATTATGTAGGGAGGGTACCCTAGAAATGTAGGATTTTTTGGGCCTTGTATTTTAGGGCACCTAGACTAGTTTTTGTATTAGGGGTAGTTTTGTAATTTCACATGCATTAAGTGCACTATTTGATGTGTGTGTGTTGGGAGAGAAATTTAATTGAATTGGGAGAAGTCCAATCCAATTAAATTTTGGACCTTCCTAAAGGGGAGGTGAGCATTTGCTTGCTACACCCCATTGTCACATCATATAGTCACACTTTGTGCATGTCCTTCATGCTTTACATGTCTCATGACACCTGAGCACACTTAGTAGAGAATCTTGGACTTGATTTTGGATTAGTGGGCTGAACCATAGCTAAAATTCACTAATCATAATTAGTGAAATTTTGGCTCCAAATTTGGCTCCACAAATTTGAATTCAAATTCAAGTGAAATTTGAATAGAAATTCAAATTTCCCTCCAATTTTGTGTGACACTTAGGCTATAAATAGAGGCCTTGTGTGTTCATTTTTTCAACTTTGATAATTTAAGAATTACACTTTAAAGTTCTGACCTCGTTTGAGCCATAAAATTTCATGCTCTTTCTCTTCTTCTCCCTCCACTCATCTCCTACCTTCCAGCTCTTATCCATGGCTTCCTATAGTGGTGAGCTTGTTCTTGACTCATCTTCTCCTTAAAGTGGCATCTCCAATTATCTTTCTTCCTTCTCCATTCCGCTGCCATTGATCATCAAGAAGCAAAACATTCCATTGATGAAGAAGATCCAAGGCCTACAAGCTCTACATGAAGCTACATCAATTCTGACTGTTTGTAAAAGTTGGAGTTAAGGCCCAAACAAAAGCTAGAGCTACATGAATTCTTACTTTCACCTTCTTTTTCGCTCTCTATTGCACGCTTTCATTCCACTCACTATTAGAAAATACACTTTCAACATCGGTTATTTACGACATTCTACATCGGTTTTAAAACCGATGTTAAAAGTACCGATGTTGAATGCATTATTGTTAACATCGGTTTTGAAAAACCGATGTTAACATAAAAATGCTAACATCGGTTTTTCAAATAACTGATGTTATATATAAAGAACTACAGCAAAATAAGTGTATGCATGATGAACATTGACATCGGTTTTATAGAAAAACCGATGTTAATATATTCGTTAACATCGGTTTTTCAAATAACCGATGTCAACGTCCATCATCTATACACTGATTTTGCTGTAGTTCTTTATATATAACATCAGTTATTTATAAATAACTGATGTTATTAGAAATAACCAACATCAGTTTTTTTAAAAACTGATGTTAATCTTCATGTTGACATCGGGTTTTCTAAATAACCGATGTTGTTACTATATTAACATCGGTTTTTATTAATAACTGATGTTGTTTTCAAGTTGTTTTTTATAAACTTTCTGTTTTTACAATAAATCCAAAATTGTACCTGTAAAATGCAATTTCAGACCCAATTCACAACAAATAATCATTTTATTATGCTTTCAAGCAGTTTTAATCACAAAAAACATTGAATAATTGATTTATTATTAACAACTATCAACAAATGAATTCAATATTCAAATAACATAGGAAATGACAAAAATGTTAAACCAAAGTAAACTAAGCTAAACTTAATGTCCCTAAATCCTAGCTCTGAGCTCTAACTCGGAGATAATATTGTGCCCACTGGATTCGCAACGCCTTTAATCTCTTTGGTTCCAATGGTCTAGGATCGTTAAAATACTGCATCAAGAAATAAATTATAATAAGTTAATAATGTAATACAAATTATAAAAAAATTGAATTTTTTTGAAATAAACATACCGCTTCCTAGTTATTCCTGAAACTTCCTAAAATGATGGTGGACATCTAGTGCATGACATAATAGCCGCACTCAGTACTTCCTTTTTGTCTATTACACTAAATACATAATGAAATTTGGATATTAATTAAATAATTAGTGTACAGACACATAAGAAGTATATATAAGTGGAAGTTTTATGTAAATGACGTACCTTGACGACAATCCACCTAGTAGGAGCCTTTGATTTAGGCTGTGGAGCATAAGGTAACCAACATCACCGGCCTCAGTGTCGTAACCCGCAGTGGTCGGGTGTTTGCTTCCCCTCACCCGACGGAATTGCCCTCTAAAGGGAAAGCGCCCATGGTCCCAGAGCCCACAGATATAGCCACCCCCTCGAAAGAAGTAGATCCTCCAGTGGGAAGAGGGGCCGAAAAGAAAGAAGGTCTTCAAGGAAAGACGGTGACTTTGGAAGAGGCCCATGAGTTCCTCCGCCTCATCCAACAAAGCGAGTTTAAGGTAGTCGAGCAACTAAATAAAACTCCAGCAAGGATCTCTTTGCTTGAACTACTCATAAACTCTGAGCCTCATCGTGCGCTGTTGATGAAGGTCCTTAACGATGCCCATGTAGCACATGATATCTCGGTGGAGGGTTTCGAAGGCATCGTTAATCATATAACCACCAACAACTACATCGTGTTTGCGGAAGAAGAGATTCCCGTTAAGGGGAGAGGACACAACAAGGCTCTACATGTGTCAGTGAGATGTATGGACCACGTTGTCGCAAAGGTACTTATCGACAATGGATCTAGTTTAAATGTAATGCCGAAGACCACTTTGGAAAAGCTTCCTTTTAGTGCGTCACGTTTAAAACCGAGCTCGATGGTGGTGCGAGCCTTTGATGGTACTCGGCGGGAAGTGATGGGGGAAATCGACATTCCCATTCAGATAGGCCCCCACACTTGCAACGTGGTGTTTCAGGTAATGGATATAAATCCCGCCTATAGCTGCCTCTTGGGAAGACCGTGGATTCATGCCCTGGGAGTGGTCCCTTCAACGCTTCACCAGGAATTGAAGTTCACAGTGGGTGGACTTTTAGTGATAGTGTCAGGTGAAGAGGATATGTTGGTGAGCTGCCCCTCCTCCGCACCGTACGTAGAAGCGGCGGAAGAATCATTGGAAACGGCTTTCCAATCCTTTGAGGTAGTGAGCTGCGCCTCTGTGGAACCAAGTCCGTCGCTACCTTCTCTCTCCAAAGCGGCCGTAATGGTGGCGCGTGTTATGCTCAGGAACGGATTTGAGCCCGGAATGGGTCTAGGCAAAGACTGCCTCGGGAATGCCGACGTGGTCGATATCAAGGGAAATCCATACAAGTATGGATTAGGGTATGAACCCGGGATGCCGGGGAGGAGGAACGTGCCGTCAAGATTTCGGGCAGATAGGGTATGGCCCGGCCGTATTAGCCAGTGTTTCACCAGCGCTGGAATGGTGTCCGAGGAGGAGGTGGCCGCAATAAAAGAGGAGTTCCCTCAAGACCCACCAAGTTTTGTGCAACCATGCCACCCCGATTCCCAAGTGGGGAACTGGCACGTGATAAGCCAGTCAGAAGTCTATACCGCTGATTCAATGTAATTAGAGCCTATAGATTTCCGTTCTCTTTTGTTTTGTGAAACCTACCTTATTAAATAAACAAAGAGATCTTGTTTCATCTGTTCTTGCAGTACCACCCTTTCTCATATCATTTTGCATGTTTTTTGTTTCTTTTGTCTTGTTTGGTATAGATATGAGGGTCGATTCTTTGAGGAACCTAACAACGAGGCTTTGACAATCAATTTCGATCGAGATATAAGGCAAACGATAAACGAGGAAGAGGAAGAGGACGTCCTGTCACCAGAGTTGGAGAGGTTGGTCGCTCAGGAAGAATGTGAAATGAAGCCTCACCAAGAAGAAACCAAATTGGTAAACTTGGGGACCACGGAGGAAAAGAAAGAAGTAAAGGTAGGAATCGGTATGACCGCGCCTATCCGTCAAGGCTTGATAACCCTTCTTCAAGAGTATCAAGATGTCTTTGCGTGGTCATATCAAGACATGCTCCGTCTGGATTCCGACATTGTGCAGCATAAGTTGCCCTTGAATCCTGGGTCTTCCCCGGTTAAGCAAAAGTTACGAAGAATGAGACCTGAGATGTCTTTAAAAATTAAAGAAGAAGTAAGGAAGCAGTTTGATGCAGGTTTCTTAGCTGTGGCGCGGTACCCAGAGTGGGTCGCCAACATTGTCCCAGTCCCGAAAAAGGACGGCAAGGTTTGAATGTGTGTAGACTACCGGGACTTGAACCGAGCCAGTCCTAAAGACAATTTTCCCCTGCCACACATTGATATATAGGTAGATAATACAACCAAATTCGCCCTTTTCTCATTTATGGATGGTAGATGTAGAGAAGACCACTTTCGTCACCCTATGGGGGACATTCTGCTATAAAGTGATGGCCTTCGGGTTGAAAAATGCTGGGGCAACCTATCAGCGTGCCATGGTGGCATTGTTCCATGATATGATGCATAAGGAAATAGAGGTCTACGTAGATGACATGATTGCCAAGTCTCGGACTGAGGATGAACACCTTGTCAATTTGCGTAAGCTGTTTGGAAGGTTGCGGAAATACCAATTAAAACTGAACCCAACCAAGTGCACCTTTGGGGTGAAGTCGGGGAAGCTACTAGGATTTATCGTAAGTCAGAAAGGGATAGAGATAGATCCCGAGAAAGTGAAGGCCATCCTTGAAATGCCAAAACCACGCATGGAAAAGCAGGTTCGGGGGTTTTTAGGCAGGTTGAATTATATCGCGAGATTTATCTCACAACTCACACCTATCTGTGAGCCCATTTTTAAGCTGTTACGTAAGAACCAGGCAGTCCTATGGAACAGTGACTGCCAAGAGGCCTTCGAGAAGATCAAACAGAGTCTCGCGAATCCCCCGTGCCATACCCTAATTTCGTCCGGGGACCTTTACTTGGTGGCATGCAACTTGTGTTTGGTCATTTTAAGGTGTTTGGCACCCATCATTAGGCAATTTGTGAAATTCCGTGACGTGCCGGAAATCAAAAGAAAATATTGATGCACAATCCGTAAGGTTCCGTGACACACCGGAAATCAAAAGGAAGCATCGTTGCACAAATAGTGACGTTCCGTAACATTCCGTAACATTCCGTAAGTCAAAAAGGGGATGATTATGTAATCCGCAAGGTTCCGTAACATTATGGAAAGAAAACAAGTATCGTTACGAAATTCGTAAGTTTCCGTAACTTTACGAAAAAAGAATCACCAAAAAAGGGGCAGGGGGGTGTATTTAGTAAAAATGGGGGTGCAAATAGCAACCAGGCCCACTTGGGCCCTCTAGAAGATTCCTCCAGAAGGCTGTTGCTTCTGGAGGAAGCAACCTTGCTCGCCTGGGCGAGCTGGGTGGCAAGCTTCTCCCCCAATTTTCTATAAATAGGGGGAGAAGTGAAGTAGAAAAGGGTTCAGTCTCTTAGGCACTTCTCTCTCTCTCGAAATAGCTGAGGAAAATTAGTTTCGTGAAGAAAATCCAAGCCGAGGTGCTTCCATAACGTTTCCGTAACGTTTCCGTGAGTGATTTCGCAAAGGTTTTCGACCGTTCTTCGACGTTCTTCATTCGTTCTTCATCGTTCTTCAGTCTTCAACGGGTAAGTACCTCTAACCAAGCTTTTTAATTCATTCTATGTACCCGTGGTGGTCCACATTTTGTTTCATGTATTTTTATTCTCGTTTTCATTTACTTTTTATACCCCCTTTTGACGTGCTTAAGCCATTTATTTAAGTCATTTCTCGCTTAATCTAAAAATAAAATAAATTTCCACCGATCGTTTGAATTGTATCATCCGTTAATTTCGGTTAAAATGGATTCCGACCGTTCGGTCGTGCCGTAACCACGTTGGAAATAAAAAAGAGGTAAAATAATAATAATATAATAAAAAATACCTTTTAGTAAAATAAAGCGAAAAATCAATCATACTTTTTCTCTTTGGGATTTCTCATTCTTAATTGAATTGACTAATAACTAAAGTGAAACTAAGGCTAAAATCGACTCTCCTAGTCAAGCTCGTCCACAAAAATAGGATTTTGAAAGTTTATCATTTATGTTTCTTACTAAGTAAAGTGGATCATTTTCAAGGTCCAACTCCTTAAAATGATCACCTTTCAAGTAAAAAAGAATCACTTGATTCACGCATAAGAAAGAACTACGTAGGTCTGATTTCCCCATCACAATTGAGGAATACGTAGGAGCAAAGGGAAACACCCTTGTCGACCACAAAAATAGAAAAAAATATAAAAAGGGTATAAAGGATATAAGGACATAAAAGGGAACGCAAAAATCAAAGTCATGTTTGCACATTTGATTAAAGGCTGCCGTCCCTTGTGACGGACGTGTGGGGTGCTAATACCTTCCCCGTGCGTAAATACAACTCCTGAGCCTTTCACTTAAAAGTTCGTAGATTGCGTCTTTTCTGGGTTTTTTCTGACGTTTTCCTCAAATAAACATTGGTGGCGACTCCGCGCGTATTCCTTTCATGGAACACGCATCCCGCGAGTCACGCCTCGCCCTCCTGTCGAAGGGTAGGTTGCGATAGTTGGCGACTCCACTGGGGACTATTTTTAGAGAGTTAGGCCATTTAATCTTGTGCAATGTTTTATCATGACTTTCTCCTTTGTTGGTTTCCCTTTATTTTTTATGTTCTTGGGTATATAAACTCTTTGTTGCTTTTAGTGCATTTTAAAATGTATGCATGAGGTAAATATTTATTCATTTGATGCACACAAACACCAACACTATTTGCACACACTGTGAGTTGAAAAAGGGCCCTATACCCGGGTTCATGGGAACATAAGGAGTGGAGGTGAATCTGTGATCATGCTAGGTCTCCGACTTGCTTGATTACAGTGAACCCTCATCTAGAGTTTTTCTCTTTGAAAACATATTGTTGCTAGTAGTCCCTACTGCTGCTGTATGTTCTTCGAAGGGGATGATACCTCTAGAAACCATCAAGAGAGATATGACTACCTTGGGGGTTATCACTAAAAGCCTAGTTAGCTCTCTCCCTTATAGGTCCCTTAAATAGGGGCACGGAGCAAACACGCTGCGTGCCATTTTTTTACACTGCCATGCATAAGTATCATATACCCTTTTGCTTATATTCAGTAAGTATTGTCATACTATGTACATTCCCATATTGCACCTTTTGCATATACATCGCACACGGGTTCTGTCTTGATCCCCTCTATAGACAAATCAACCGAGGGTCCGGGTCACCATCTTAAATACATACGTTAGGGCACTTCGCTACCCCTAGACGTTGTGTCTAAGAAGGAGACGGTTTCCCGGGCTCCCGTATTCCTAAATTACATCTGTGTCATATGCATTCCTTCATGCATTCATCCATTCCACCCATGAGATATCGGAGTTTTGATTTGCACCAGCTTTTTTTCTCACTTTAGTAAGCATGGGGACAAATCAAACCGGCAAGAGGTTTTACCAAGTCAAGGTTAAAGGCCTAGATACCACCAGCATCAAGGAATTAGGGCGGTTGATGGAACCACTCCAAATGCAAGCCTTCCGCAAGACTTACGGAATGATCTTAGATTTGACCATAGCAGAGGTATCCATAGAGGCCACTGCGTCACTCACCCAATACTACGACCAGCCTTTGAGATGCTTCACGTTCGGAGACTTCCAATTGGTACCGACCATTGAAGAATTTGAGGAGATTCTAGGATGTCCTCTCGGGGGAAGAAAACCATATCTTTTCTCCGGGTGTCTCCCCTCTTTGAGCAGAATTGCAACTGTGGTCAAAGATTCAGCAAGAGGTTTGGACCACGTAAAACAAACTCGAAACGGCATAGCGGGCCTACCACGGAAGTACCTAGAAGACAAGGCGAGGGATATGGCAAATCAAGAAGATTGGGTCCCGTTTATGGATGTGTTAGCATTGCTAATCTTTGGGGTCGTCCTCTTTCCAAACGTAGATGGTTTGGTGGACCTAGCCGCCATCGACGCTTTCCTTGCATACCACCATAGCAAGGAAAGCCCGGTGGTAGCTACCTTGGCAGATTTATTTGACACATTTGACCGAAGGTGCAAGAAGAGTAGCGCACGGATCATCTGTTGCTTGCCCGCTCTTTGTGTTTGGTTGGTTTCACACCTGTTCCAGCAAGACACGAGGCATCCATGTCCGCTCCAAAGCCATCGCTCGTGTGCTGAAAAGAGAGGAATAGATTGGGACCAGCTCTTGGCCGGGATAGGAGGTAGAACAATCAGTTGGTTCCCCCGATGGAAGGAAGGAAAGGAGGGAGTCCTTTTCTCATGTGGAGGGTACCCAAACATTCCGCTGATAGGAACGAGGGGTTGTATTAACTACAATCCCGCGCTCGCTATAAGACAACTAGGGTACCCCATGAGGGGAGCACCAATGGAAGAAAGCATGTCTCCTTTCCTTGTGAGAGATTTCGGCGCGCAAAATTTCAAGGCTATACAAAGAATCCATAAGGCATGGGAAACCCCGTTAAGGAAAGATCAAGAACTTAGGGGCATTCGTAATGGCATCATTGGTGGTTATAATGAATGGCTGAAAGTTCATATACGAGGTTTAGATTGGCTCGCCAAGTTAAAATTCGTCAGCGAAGACAGTTTCGAAGCACCGGAAGAAGACGAAGAAGTCCAAGCTCTCAAAAATGATTTAGGAAAGGCGAAACTTGCCAAGGAGAAGTTCAAGTTAGCCGCTACACACATCCGGAAGGAGTGTGTCGAATTACGGGAAGAGCTACCGCAAGAGCCCTTGAACAAGAGACCAAGAGGGCTCGCAAGGAAGAGTATGGCCGTAACAAATTTCGCGGAGCTCTGTGGGGTAGCAACAGTGAACTCAAGCTGCGAAGGGAAGAGAGGGACCAGTCGCGAGCACATAGCATGGTCTTGAAAGAGGAGTTAGTTGCCTATTCAAGGTCCAAAAGGGGCTTGTCTCAGCGTTTATGTGAGACAGAGACCAACATGCTAGCTATCATCGCCAAGTACCAAGAAGAGTTAAATCTAGCCACGGCCCACGAGCATAGGGTCGCGGACGAGTATGCCCAAGAATACGCGGAAAAAGAGGCTAGAGGAAGGGTGATCGACTCTTTACACCAAGAGGCAACCATGTGGATGGATTGGTTTGCTCTTACCTTGAACGGGAGTCAAGAACTTCCCCGATTGTTAGCCAAGGCCAAGGCAATGGTGGACACCTACTCCGCCCCCGAAGAAATTCATGGGCTTCTCGGCTATTGTCAGCATATGATAGACTTAATGGCCCATATAATTAGAAACCGCTAGGAAACTTGTATGGTCTCTCAGATCTTGACTAGATACGACTTTCTGAAATAAAATGAGTTGGTCCCATGTTTCTACTCCAAAAAGCTTGTGCGAATCAAATCACTCCTGCATTTTATCTCTAGCATGCATTCATTCTTTCTTTACCCACTCCTCACGTTTGGTTTTTTTAGGGAAAAACACCATAACTAAACGCGCCACAAGGCATCCCTATCGCACCAGATCCAAATCTAGAACGATGGGTGATCAAGAGGAGACACAGGAACAGATGAAAGCCGACATGTCGGCTCTGAAAGAACAGATGGCTTCCATGATGGAGGCCATGTTAGGAATGAGACAGCTCATGGAGAAAAACGTGGCCACCGCTGCCACTGTCAGTCCGGCTGCCGAAGCAGACCCAACTCTCTTGGCTACCGCGCGCCATCCTCCCTCAAACATAGTAGGCCGGGGAAGGAACACGCTGGGGCATGACAGCAACCCTCATCTGGGATACAACCGAGCGGCTTACCCTTATGGATTGCCGCCCAACTACTCACCACCTGTCCTGCAAGATGATGTGGGCCATATTGCTTCTCCCATCCTTGAAAGAGAGCCCCCTCAACAGCCTGACGAGGTCCACGAAGACCCTCAAGACTATGCTCGAAGGGATGTCGAGTTCTATCCGCCGATCCCCGAAGGGCCGGCACCCAGCACGTTGCCTCAGCCCAACATCACGAAACAACCAATAGTTTTGTCCATGGAAGGACCGCCCCCGGCAACTGAAGAAACGAGGAAGCTCGATCTCCTCGAGGAGAGACTGAGGGCCATGGAAGGATTTGGTGACTATCCGTTCGCAGACATGACGGATCTCTGCTTAGTACCCGATGTTGTTATCCCAAGAACCATCTCAAGATGTACTATCGCAAGATGGGCGCACACTCTAAGGATGAGAAGCTATTAATACACTTTTTTCAAGATAGTTTGGCCGGAGCTGCAGTAGTTTGGTACACTAATTTGGAAGCTTCCCGTATCCATACTTGGAAGGATCTGATTACTGCCTTCCTAAGGCAATATCAGTATAATTCCGATATGGCTCCCGATCGCACTCAGCTGCAGAATATGTTCAAGAAAGAGGGCGAAACCTTTAAAGAATACGCACAGCGGTGGAGAGACCTGGCAGCACAAGTGGCTCCTCCCATGGTCGACAGACAGATGATCACTATGATGGTAGACACTTTGCCAGTGTTCTACTATGAGAAGCTAGTAGGTTACATGCCGTCCAGCTTCGCGAACCTAGTGTTCGTCGGGGAAAGAATCGAGGTAGGATTGAAAAGAGGAAAGTTCGATTACGTTTCCTCCACGAGTGCGAATGCCAAAAGAATCGGGACAACGAGGGCAAAAAGGAAGGAAGGAGATGCCCATGCTGTCTCTTCAACGCCCGCGTGGGTCAAACCCCCACAGCCACCTCATGGTACCCATCAGTACGCGCAACATCACCCGAGCTTCTCGGCTCACACCGGGAATGCCTCTAGTTCAGCACCTGTGCAGCCTAAGGCACCCACCCAGAGGGAAGCTCCCCAAGTTATAACTCCGAACACAACTCGCCCGGCTGGCAATTCCAACGCCATAAGGAACTTCCCTCCGAGGCCATTTCAAGAATTCACCCCACCCCCAATGACGTATGAAGACCTCTTGCCGTCCCTCATCGCCAACCAATTGGCCGTGGTAACTCCCGGAAAAGTCTTCCAACCCCCTTTCCCAAAGTGGTATGACCCTAACGCAACTTGCAAGTACCATGGGGGTGCCCCGGGGCATTCCATTGAAAAATGCTTGGCCTTTAAACACAAGGTCCAACATTTGATAGATGCTGGATGGCTGACTTTCCAAGAGGATTGGCCCAATGTGAAAACCAACCCGCTCGCCAATCATGGAGGGGGAGCGGTTAATGCCGTTGAGTCTGATAGGCCGCGCAGGTCTAAACCTTTATGGGATGTGGCAACCCCTAGGAGGTTTATCTTTGAGGCCCTACAAAAGGGAGGTGTGATTCCCCATAGCGGGCATAAGGAGGATTCCTGTTTGCTGCATTCCGGCGAGCTGCATGACATGGAAACATGTTTGGGAGTAGAGGAATTGTTACAGCAGATGATAGATCAAGGTCGACTGGAAGTTGGCAGTGAAGGAAGAGAGGAGCAGCACATATGCATGCAGTCCACGGATGGGAGCACTGTTGCAAAGCCCAAACCCTTGGTGATATACTTCACCAGGGGCACAGCTTCGCAAAAGCCCGGACGCCCCTTGGCGGCTAAACCTGTCCTTTTCCCGTACCAAAATAGCCACGCAGTCCCATGGAGATATACACCTCCGAGGGGGAAGGAAGAAGAAGCCATCGACGTCAGCTCGTTGTCGGCTAAGGTACAAATATCACGGGACTGAGTGGTGTGACCTGTAGCGGTCGTGTGTTTGCACCCCTGGACCTACCAGTCCAACCCGCGAACGTCAAGGGGAAAGCAAAAGTGGTGGAGGAACAAGATGACGAAGCACCCCTCGCTTCGAATAAAGATATTCCGGCGAAAGGTCTTCCGGAGAAAAAGGATGGTAAAAAGGAGGTGTCACTAGAGGAAGCCAGCGAGTTCCTCCGTATAATTCAGCAGAGCGAATTCAAGGTTATCGAACAGCTCAACAAAACCACGGCCAGGGTCTCGCTGTTGGAGTTACTCATGAGCTCCGAGCCTCATCGGGCTCTGCTAGTAAAAGTTCTGAACGAGGCCCACGTGGCCCAAGATATCTCGGTAGAAGGTTTCGGAGGGCTGGTCAATAATATCACTGCCAACAACTATCTCGCCTTCGCCGAAGAAGAAATCCCCGCTGAGGGGAGAGGGCATAATAAAGCTTTGCACGTATCAGTCAAGTGTATGGTTTCAATTTTTAGGTACGGGTCCAACACAGTCTCGCTATACGGAGAAAAAACGTGATGCCTAAGAGCACTTTGGAGAAATTACCATTCAATGCTTCCCACCTAAAGCCGAGTTCAATGGTGGTTCGTGCCTTCGACGGCACCCGCCGAGATGTTAGGGGAGAGATCGATCTCCCAGTACAGATAGGCCCTCACACCTGTCAAGTTACCTTCCAAATAATGGATATTAACCCCCCCTACAGCTGTCTGTTGGGGCGTCCGTGGATCCACTCAGTGGGAGTTGTTCCCTCTACACTCCACCAAAAGTTGAAATTCGTAGTGGAAGGGCATCTGGTCATCGTATCAGGCGAGGAAGACATCTTGGTGAGCTGCCCATCCTCTATGCCTTATGTGGAGGCCGCAGAGTCATTAGAAACCGCTTTCCAGTCTTTCGAGGTGGTAAGCATTTCCTCCGTGGATTCCTTCTCTGGGCAAGCTTGCCTGTCCAATGCAGCAGTAATGATGGCCCGAGTTATGTTGGAGAACGGTTACGAACCCGGAATGGGTTTAGGCAAAGACAACGGAGGCATAACTAGCCTGATAAATGCCAAAGGAAATCGTGGGAAGTATGGGTTAGGCTATAAGCCCACTCAGGCAAATATAAAGAGAAGCATCGCGGGAAGGAAGAGCGGTAGTCAAAGCTCGCGGTTGAGAC